>NW_017566845.1:662790-878792 GCF_001661335.1 Babjeviella inositovora NRRL Y-12698 | reverse complement strand
TTTTTGTGGAAGATCACGATAAGTAACTTGTGAATCAATGACTGATTACAACCCCCCGACTGGAATACCAACAGGCGCTGGAACCCTGACAAAATTGATAAATGCCTGCGTAGCGTAATGGTTAACGCGTTTGACTTCTAATCAAAAGATTGCGAGTTCGACTCTCGCCGTGGGTTCTAGCTTTTTGCTTCCCTACCTGGCCCTCTTCGAGAAGCAGTGAGTTTTTTTAATAAACCATGGCTTCTATATCACCGATAGGTAATTGTGCTCCAAGAGTTTTATAAATAGAGCTGCTATCACGCGCAATAGCTTACCTCCGGTTTTATGTCAGAGCCCAGGCCACAGTTAGACTTTATGTTTAGCACTGTTCCCAGTTTGTAATGATCAGTCGTTCATAGATAAGCGCGATTCAAATTGTTTAGAAACGCTAGACACATACCAGCAAGTTTCGTGACCGACTTTCGCTACGGAATCTGTCAACTATGCCAATAGGAGACAGAAGTTTACCTTGTGAGCTTGCGATGGATTATATTTCACTATCTCGTCTACAACTTGGCATCTTTGATCAAGGACCCCTCGCTGTACAAGTCCTCAAAGGTCTGGGCAAAAAACTTCCTGGCGATTGGTCTTTTAATCTTGAAGGTTGGTGTGACCACATCTCTGGAGACCGTTAAAGGTTCGACATCGCAATAAATGTTATGAATCTTTTCAAACCCTTGCAATTTCAAACTCGAAACAGCTTCGTTCATCGTGACCAATAACTTCCTCTTTACCCTGACCTCGCTAAGCAATCTCAATATCTCCTCTGGATCGGGGGAAGATGGGTTTCCAGCGGAGATACCAAACTCACTTTCAAGGAACTTGGCCATTGCCAACGGATCAATCCCTACAATAGCCACCAAGTACGTTTGCAAGGAGTCACCGTGCACGTAGAGCTGACTGATGTACGGACAAGACGATAAGTACTGGTTCTCGATTCTTTCGGGGGTCACATACTCTCCCTGGGCTAACTTGAAGAAATTCTTTACCCTATCAATGATGAAGAGATGTCCTTTTTCGTCAATACGGCCCACATCCCCAGACCTGTACCAGCCGTCTTCGTCAAATGCCTTGGCCGTTTCTTCGGGGTTTTTATAGTACTCTTCAAACATCTGTGGCCCTCTAAGGAGTACTTCGCCCCTAGGTCCCCCCTTGTCTTGGGAGGTGTATCCCATCTCCGGGACATCCCTCAATCTTGCCTCGGTAGTGATCCCAATTGGGCCGCAAGACCCAGAGTCAATTTCGAAAGGGTCTGAGAGGCAAAACCCAGAGAAGGACTCGGTCATACCGTAACCCTGGGCAAACCCCACGTTTAAGGCAGCCTTAAAGAAGTTGATGGTCTGGGGGCTAATGGGAGCAGAGCCTGTGATGAAATACCTGGCGTTGGTTAAGCCAAGGGAATCGCGCAACTTATTGGTCAAGAGTCTGTCGAAGAGCCAGTGTGAGTGGCCAGTGCATCCCTTCTTGATCCACTGTGCCCTCTTGTCAATGATGTAACTGCTCAACTTCTGGGATACCCCAGGAGCGGAATTGATCGTCTTGTCTTTCAACAAAGCTTCAAACCGTGTGAAAACTCTTGGCACTGAAATCAAAGAAGTTGGCCTCATTACCAATAAATCATCCACCAAAGACGTGGGAGAGCTGGATTGGGGGAATGCACATGCAGTCCCGGTGGAAAAGTAAGTCCCCCACACGCCCCTCTCAAAGATGTGTGACACTGGCAAGAATATATATTCCCTTGCCTTCCCCTTCGGAAGCGGAAACGTAGACATGGCCCAGGTAATGGACGACACAGCATGTCTGTGCTTCAATACAACACCCTTGGGATTACCGGTCGTACCGGAAGTGAAAGAGATGGTGTACAATGTTTCCGGGTGCGGTTTTCTGTGGGCCATTGGGTTTGAGGCGCCCAAGGCCTCGATCTCTTCAAAGGTGTGTAACTGGACCCCCGCCTCAGCGAACTTAGTGACGTATACCTTCTCAGAAGCGGCCAACGGTTGTTGCGCCACCACCTGAATCAAAAACGGTAAGTTCTTCTTGATCCCCAATAAGCCTTCCAACTTATCATTGGAGCAGACCACAATGGGAGACTCGGTCAATCCCAAGATGTGTTCTGAGGTCCCAGGGCCCAAAGTGTCGTACAAGGCAGTGTTCCCAATCGAGTACGCAGCGCAAGCCAAGTCGGTGATCACCCACTCAGGGGTGTTTCCGCTGAACAAGGAGACAATGAAATTCTCCATGTTGTGAGCCCCAGTAATGAAGCGGTTGGTACGAAGAGCGTGGAAAATACCAGCTCCGACGTTCGTCCGACGCTCGGCCACCTTGGTGTACGATTCCCAGGTGTAGAAGGTGTCGAAGGTGTCAGGATTGGTGTTGTTAAACAAGCGGCGACCTATGAAGTCATTTTCCGGCCAAAGAGCGAGCGAGTTCTCAAACAAGGCATATACAGTGTCCAAGTTTGGATGCATCTTGCTGAACAACTTGTCCTTGCATAATGGATGACGGTACACTTCAGAGTGGCCCGGTCTGGCAGAGTCTGGCAACGTGATGGAATAGTTGTACTTTTCGAAGCTGATAGGAAAGCCCTCTGTGACAACTTTCTTGAGGTAGCTTTTGTCTTCCTGGAACAAGGATCCGGTTTCTGGGGTCATTGGTGTAGAGATAGAGGACTAAGGGGCAGAGATAGTGAGTGTAGTTTACTTGATTCAGAGGTATCTGTGATGGGTTTGTTTAGAGGGCGTCTGGAACTTTTAGCGTATAATTCGAAGGGTCGGGGTGAATGTAAAATATCCGTTATACATGCCACGTTAAGCCATAGGCGGGGAAGTGGAGACCTTTAAGACCGCTGTACCTGTATCTTCCGACAGTCACCTTTTACTATCTTTCTTCGATATACCAGACAGATTCGTACACTGAATCATTTCCCGCCATTTTGCTACATTCTGAGACTCTGCATCTTTGATATTTAAACTATAGCTGGCTTGGTTTATAACCTGCTTAAAAGCGGTGCCATTTAAATCGCTCTGATCACACACTGTTAAAAAAACGCGGGGTAAAGCTTAGCCCCTTTGAGATGTCCGGCACGGATCTCGGCTCGCGGCCCTGCCCCAGCTATAGGTTGCGAGTAACCTCATTTAGTAAACCCGTCGCTATATCCCACTGACAATAAACTTCTCCCTGAATCATCTATCCATGGCCTAAAGTTACGGTAAACCAGCAGGTTTCACAGGCTGGATACCCCAATGCCTACTTCACCAAAGCTAAAACACGGAAGGAAATGGTGGAGTATGTTGAGACAAACTTCTACACGTTCAAATGTGCTTTCCAAAATATTAATACGGTACTGAAAACCACCAACTCTCCATATAAAGTCTATAAATACACAACCTGCAGTCTGCTTGACACCTATAATTTGGTGTCCCTGATCAAGGAGCCCTCGCTGTACAACTTCTCAAAAGTTTCAGAAAAGAATTTCTTGGCGATTGGTCTCTTGATCTTGAAGGTTGGAGTAACTACTTCTCTTTCCAAGGTCAATGGTTCAATGTCACAGTAGACATTGTGAATCTTCTCAAACCCTTGTAACCCTAACTCGGCGACGGCTTGGTTCATGGTTTTCAACAAGACCCTACGAACCTTGGTGTCAGCCATCAACTTGACAATCTCTTTCGGATCTGGCGCCAGTGGGTTACTCACAGAGATACCAAAGTTTTTAGAGAGGAACTTTACCATCGCAATCGGGTCAACACCCACAATGGCCACCAAGTACGTTTGCAAAGAGTCACCGTGGACATAGAGCTGGCTGATGAACGGACAAGACGACAAGTATTTGTTCTCAATTCTTTCCGGAGTGACAAACTCACCCTGGGCCAATTTAAAGAAGTTCTTCACTCGGTCGATGATGAAAACATGACCCTTCAGGTCAAAGCGAGCCACGTCCCCAGATCTGTACCAACCGTCCTCGTCAAACGCCTTTGCCGTTTCTTCGGGGTTCTTATAGTACTCCTTGAACATCTGCGGCCCTCTAAGGAGCAACTCACCTCTTGGGCCGCCTTCGTCCTGGGCGGTATAGCCCATTTCCGGCACGTCTCTCAATCTAGCCTCGGTAGTGATACCGATCGGCCCACAAGAGCCGGCATCCACCTCGTACGGGTTGGAGATACAGATCCCGGAGAAGGACTCAGTCATACCGTACCCTTGCGCGAACCCAATGTTCAAGGCGGCCTTGAAGAAGTTGAGGGTGTCGACACTGATCGGGGCAGAGCCGGTAACGGCGAATTTTGCGTTGCTCAAGCCAATGGCCCCGCGCAACTTGTTGGTGACAAGTCTGTCAAAGAGCCAGTGGGACTTCCCCGTGTAACCCTTTTTCACCAACTCGGCCCTCTTGCCGATGACATAGCTAGCCAACTTCTGCTTAAAGCCAGGGTCGGAGTTAATGGTCTTGTCCTTCAAGGCGGCTTCAAACTTTGTAAACACCCTTGGCACGTTGATGAAGGAAGTTGGTTCCAAGACCGTCAAATCGTCCAACAAGGTCAACGGAGAGGATGATTGTGGGAAGGCACAAGCAGAACCGGTGGAGAAGTACAACCCAAGCACCTGTCTCTCGAAGATATGAGCCAATGGCAAAAACACGTACTCCCTGGCAGTCCCCTTCTCCACTGGAATCGCAGCCAAGGAGAAGGTGACGGCCGCCACCGCCTGCTGGTGATGCAAAACCACTCCCTTAGGGTTTCCAGTAGTCCCCGAGGTGAAAGAAATGGTGTACAACGTGTCAGGGGTCGGAGTTCTGAGCGGAAGCGGATTCGCTACCCCCACAGCTTCCACATCGGTGAAAACGTTCAACTGGATCCCCACGTCGGCAAACTGGGAAATATAGTGCTGTTCAGCACTGGTCAACAGCTTCTGGGTGATTACCTGGATCAAAAATGGTAACTGGGTGTTTTTCTTCAATTCGTACAACTGTTGCAACTTGTCGTTAGAGCAGACCACGACTGGGGACTCCGTAGCCCCCAAAATATACTCTGCAGTCCCTGGGCCTAAGGTATCGTATAACGCGGTATTACCAAGCGAGTAAGCCGAACAGGCCAAGTCCGTGATGACCCACTCTGGGGTGTTTCCGCTGAACAAAGACACAATGAATTGGTCGAAGTTGTGAGAATCCGTCTTGAACCTATTGTTTCTGAGGACGTTCAAAAGACCAGCCCCAAAGTTGGTACGACGTTCGGCAGCCTTAGCGTATGATTCCCAGGTGTAGAAAGGGTCAAAGGCGTCAGACTTGGTGTTGTTGAACTTGCGATGCCCGAGGAAGTCGTTGTCTGGCCAGAGTGTCTTTCCGTTCTCAAACAATTTGTACATAGTGTCCAAGCTCGGATGGATCTTGTCGAACAACTGGTCCTTGCACAACGGGTGGCGGTAGACTTCCGAGTGGCCCGGTCTGGCGGAGTTTGGCAACGCGATGGAGTAGTTGTACTCCTCGCCCACCGGGAAGCGCTTGGTGATGATCTCCCGGAGGTAGTTTCTGTCTTCTTCGTATAAGCTTGACATGTGATGAGTGAAGAAAGATTAGAGGCTTCGGAGGGTAAAAAAAAAAATCACGGAAAACGCCCTTTTATAGCCTTCTGGGTCTAGGCAGACCGGCAATCAGATGTGAATACATATCCCCCTGTGGTGCTCCATTTTCCGCCTGACACCTGCGGGGAAATCCCGTGCAAAGTATACTGTCCCTGCGGTGCAACGGAACGGAAGTAGAACCGAGAATGCAGGATATAATGCCGATCACGGACTTCGAACAATGACCAGGTCAACAGTGGTTGGCGATAAAATTTAAAACGCTGAATGTGTGAAACCATCGGCTTGTCATCTGGAATGGGCTCATTTGGGGTTAGGTTTAGTCTAGGGAGGGCACCTATTCTAAACTGAAATGTCTGCACCTCGTCTTATCTAAGAGGTTGGCACAGAGATAAGGTTGTATATAATAGATAGCTTCCGGTAGGGTGATGTCAATCCACTACAGCGTGCCGGCACTTTACGTCAAGTCACGGTACAGACTAATGCCTCTTTCTCTCGGAGCGGAGGCCTATACAGAAGGTTCCATCCGTGTCTGTATTCTTTAATTGAGATAAGATCGGTTGTGGAAAAAACACTGCCTCAAGGGGTACCAAAAATCCGGTAAATGGCACGTTTAGGTGTTCCTCCATCGTACCCAAACAGGCTGATGAGCATTGCTAGTTATGAGCTCCGTTATGGTCCAGTTTGCGATCGCCCATCTCCTAATACGCAGACTAAATTTGCCTACTGCGAACATCTTGATGGATAGCTTTATATCACGTGTCTATTGCTTGGGGGGCACACCTACTGGTGATGGAATTGGACCAGCACCTACTACACCGTCAACTTAAGATCGAGCGAGTTATATTGTGTCAAGGACCCAAACAATATAAGAAAGGCAGGATAAAGCTCTGGACGCTTAAACCTAAGGGGGGTTTCCCATTAGTGCCTCTATCTAAGGGCTTCGTAGAAGCTGCTTGGCTCGAGATATTGGTCACCCTCGCTTACCTAGCTGGTTGATCTACGGTTAAAAGATGGAGATCTGCGTATAACACCCCCACGATGCAGGAGCCATCTTCGAAGCTGTCGAGCAGCTGTCTACACCTTTCTGTAACCGAGCGAAGGAATGTACATCCGAGAAATGCCTTGCACGAAGTGGTATCCTCGACAAAGTATGAGTTAAGCAATATATAGAACGTGTGCTGTTTCTCTATTTAAAGTTTCGATCACTAGTCTGACTTAGACTGGAATTTTTCAGCTTAGGCCGATGGTATATCCGGGGTGCTTTTTGCAAGAGGCCAGGACTGAAGATCATTCCTCCTTAAATAAAACCAACTCTGCTCTTCTTCCATGGCTGAATCTACTATTGCGGGTGCGACTAGCCTACTCTCAAATGCGATACCAACGTTTACCAATACTCCCTCTAATTTTGTCATGAGTATGTAGAAACGTAAAATGACTCATCCGAGCGAGTATCCTACGAAGGGTACCGTGTGACTCTATCGTCAATCACTGATTTCCCGCTCATGCACTATCTGCAACCCTTCCAAAAGGAAAGGAAATCAGGTAACCAGATCTTATCTGCACGGCATTCCGCTGAAACGTTAATGTGAACCCCCACGTCTACACGGGGTACTCTCCCCTCACATATACGGAACTTTCTCACACCTCCTAAACTCCGATTTATTTCTCATGTCCTACTGTCTATTCTACAGATGCTCGAACCGGAATATCTTAGACCCCTCCCCCTTCTTCACAGACTCGCACACATAAAGCTTACTAATGATGCTTGTGGCGCGTGCACGGATAAAATTGGGCATACGGTGGCTCAGCTAGTCCGATGTCCTCACTGGGCGTGCAGCTGACGAATTAAAGCCTCCATTACCCGCGGGTATCCGCCACATGCGCCACCTCTCTATCTCCTCCCACTAAAAGCGAAAAGTTAAACCTGGAAACCCCCACGCGATGTGTCATCGCCTCAGCGGCAAAGTATAAATACCGCTCGATATCGCGTTTGGGTTTAAATTCCCCACTCTTTTAATCTCTCTCTCTCCATCTACGTTCACGCTCCAAAATGACCAAGCCTCTTTCCAAGGATTTGTCCCACCACTTGTCGCTTGAAGCCCAGTCCCGTGGCGCTTCTTCCTTGAAGACTGCCTTCAAGTACTTTGGCCTTCCAGGCATGGTTTTCCTCGGCGGTGGTTTGCCATTATCCGACTCCTTCCCATTCGACTCTGTTTCTGTGGCGTCGCCAGCCGTACCTTTCGCCGCTGGGGTCTGTGCCAAGCCATCTGGCTCCGAAGAGGACACCATCAACTTCAAAATCTCCAAGAGAGGTGAAGAAAACAAGTTCAAGACCGAAATCCCGTTGTCCAGATCCTTGCAGTACGGCTACACGGAGGGTCAGCCGGAGTTGGTTGAATTCCTCAAGGAACATACCGCATTGATCCATCACCCACCTTATGAGGACTGGAGTGTCATTTCCACCGTCGGTAACACCCAGGCGTGGGACGCAGTCTTGAGAAACTTCACCACTAGAGGCGACTCCATTTTGGTCGAGGAGTACACCTTCCCATCGGCCTTGGAAGCCTCGCATGCCCAGGGGATCCACAACGTCCCGATGAAGATGGACGACTACGGTATCGTGCCGGAGGCCTTGGAGCAGCAGTTGGCCCAGTGGGTCGGTGCCAAGCCAAAATTCATTTACACCATCCCAACCGGCCAGAACCCAACCGGGTCCTCCTTGCCGGTTGACAGAAGAAAGGCTATCTACGAGATCTGCTGCAAGCACGACATTCTCATCATCGAGGACGAACCATACTACTTCTTGCAGATGGAGGAGTACACCCAGGACGTGACCAAGCGTGTCGCCACCACCAAGTCCCGTGACGAGTTTGTCGGTGCCCTTGTTACCTCCTTCCTCTCCCTTGATATTGAGGGTAGAGTCTTGAGATTGGACTCCTTCTCCAAGGTCTTGGCGCCTGGTACCAGAATGGGTTGGATCGTCGCCCAGAACCGCTTCATCGAGCGTTTCTTGCGCATCCACGAGGTCACCATCCAGTGCCCATCTGGGTTCACCCAGTCCATCGTCAGCGGTACGTTGAACCGTTGGGGCCAGGACGGATACCTCGACTGGTTGATTGAGCTCAGAAAGGATTACACCAGTAAGAGAGACGTCGCCATCGACTCTGTCCACAAGTACTTCCCTAAGGCAGTGATTTCTTTCGTACCACCAGTAGCTGGTATGTTCTTCACCGTTGACTTTGACGCCTCCAAGCATCCAAAGTTCGCTACTGAGTTCGGTTCCGACCCCCTCAAGGTCGAAAACGCCATCTACGAGGCTGGGTTGAAGAACAACTGTTTGATGATTCCGGGCTCCTGGTTCAAGGTTGACGACAATTCCGAACCACCACAACCGGCCCAAGAAGTCAGTGAGGCCGCCAAGAACACTATTTTCTTCAGAGGCACCTACGCCGCCGTCCCTATGGACCAGTTGGCCTTAGGCTTAAAGTCCTTCGGTGAAGCAGCCACCGCTGAATTCGGGTTGTAAGTACAAACCCCCGGAGACAGTGATGCAAAGTATAAAAGGTTAGCTAGATTAATGGACGGATAAAGAAAGGACTTGTATTAATCAAATAATCCTCGTACATGTTTGCATGTTCAGGTATATCTATAAAGGAAAGAAATGTGCGAAACTTACAAACAAATTTTTATATATACTGTGTATGCATAGTATGTGTACGTATAGTATGTGTACGTATAGTATGTATATATATAATATGTATATATAATATGTATGTATACTTGGAACAGATAAGCTTAACAGATATCAATTGACAAAATTTACCTATAAATATATTAAATGGCCAAACTTATCAAATAAAAATCATTTCGGTGCCCAAATAATCATCCCTTCAAAGCTGATAACACCTTTCGATACCAACATTTAAGCCTTCTCTTACCCACGTTCCTGATTCCTTAAATGTATCTCCTGCTCCGGGGATTTACTCCCAATTAGATGCTGCGTTTTCCCCATAAACTAGTATCCTGCATCCATTGCACGTGATAAAAGCAACCTTCGGTACCGGATGAAGAAATCTCCTTGACACAGTATCTCAGCTTTCAGTGGCAACGTACTGATTCACTATTCGTATTATCCATCACAGCCTATAGGATTGCCAAGTGACCTATAAACCGAGATTGCAGAAAAGTGAAGCCATTGCCAGGAATTTTACTCAGTTATTCAATCGAGAGTAAACTTTCCGGTTGAGTCGCAATCTGTTCAATTATCGATTACTTTTTCTTCCACCCACCTTCACCTATTTGGCCCCATTACCCATTCCTTAACCCCACTACGCATTCTTTAACCCCGCTGGGACCTACCGCTTTACCTACCATTTTACCCCCCCCCCTTAATTTCCTTTTCCTGATGCTCCCTAACGCAAATCGCCGGGCAAAGATCAGACCGCCAAAGAGGTCGCTCGTGAAGGAGATCAACTTTGATGAGTCGTGGGCGGTGCTATCGGCGGCGGTGTCACAGATCCAGCAGAAAAATGCGTCCGCTCTCTCGTTCGAGGAGCTCTACCGCCGCTCATACAACCTCGTGTTGAAAAAGCACGGCCAGCGACTCTACGACAATGTGCGCGCCGCGGTGGCCACGCACTTAGCGACCGTACGCACGCGGCTCCTCGCGGCGACGAGTGCTGCGCCTGAGGCGTTCTTGCAATGCATGCGTGCCGAATGGGAGGACCACACCTTGTGTATGCGCATGATCAGCGACGTTTTGTTGTATTTAGACCGCGTGTATGCGCGCGACAAGAAGCTTCCGCTCGTATACGACATGGGAATAAGCTTGTTTGCCGAGCACGTGGTGAAACACGGGGACCACAGGCTCGGGAACCGTCTTGTGGCGATTCTCAACCTGGAGATCCACCGCAACCGCCAGGGCGAGATTGTCAACCGACTTTTGCTCAGGCTGAGTGTGGGAATGTGTGAGGCGCTCGTGGAAGACGCGGAGTTCGGCGAAAACTACTATGTGCGGCATGTCGAGCTGCAGCTTTTGCAGGCCAGCGGCGACTACTTCGAGACCGCGGCGAACGAGTTTCTCGGAAGCGCCACGGGCTATTTGCACCATACGACGCAGTTTGTCAAGGACGAGGAGAGCCGTGCCACGCTTTATCTTCCCGAGAGTACATTTCCGAAGCTTGTTTTGCTTATGGATAATGTGATGGTGGGGGACAAGTTGGGGACCGTGATGGAGTCAGCGGACGGGTTGAAGGAGTGGGTGACAGGGCGGATGCACGGGGAGTTGAGGTTGGTTTACGGGTTGAGCGGGCGTGTAGATGTCGAGCATAGGGCGTTGAGGCATCAGTTGGTGGGGATTGTGAAGGAGATGGGTGAAGCTTTGGGCAGAGCGAGCGAGGTAAGCGAAACTGTGAACGAAGCAGGCGAAGCTCTGGCTGAGGCCCAGGCGAACGGTCCCGGTGAAGCAACACCCACGAGCTTGCGCCCAAACGCAAAACCCAAACGCAAAAACGATACTACAGCCTCCGCGCTTAAATGGATCGAGTCCGTCCTCTCCTTAAAGTCCCATCTCGATGCAATCCTCGCGACGTTTGACAATAACGCTTTCATCGCAAAATCCATTGAGATGGCCCTTGCCGACTTTGTCAACGCCAACGCCAAGTCTGCCGAATTCCTCTCGCTCTACATCGACTTCCACATCAAGAAATCCCTCAAGGCCTCCACAGACAGCGACGTCTTGGAAAATGCCATCACGATGTTCCGCTTCCTCCGTGACAAAGACATATTTGAGCGGTACTACAAAAACCACTTGGCGAAACGCTTGCTCCAGAACAAGGCCGGGGCAAGCGACCTTGAAACTGCAGTTATCACGCGAATTCGGAGCGAAATCGGGGCAGAATTCACATCCAAGTTGGAGGGGATGTTCCGTGATATGAAGATTTCGCGCGATCTCTCACTGGAGTTCAATGAAAGAAACTCCGGGTTCGAACTCGAGGTTCAGGTTTTGACCACGACGTTCTGGCCGATGCAGTCGACGAAAGATCCCATCGCCTACCCCACAGCTTTGGGCGAGATGAAGACGCGCTACGAGGACTTTTATCTCTCAAAGCACAGCGGCCGCAACCTTGCGTGGCTCCCGACATTTGGCTCGGTGGATGTGCGCATCCAATTTGAGGCGAAGGTGCATGAGGTGAATATGTCGACGTATGCCGCGGCGATTGTGTTACTCTTTGCAGAGCATGAGCAGTTGAGCTACGGCGAGATTTTGGCAAAGACGGGCATCCCAGCGAACGACCTTAAACGGCAGTTGCAATCGGTCTCTGTGGCCCCCAAGACGCGGATATTGACCAAAAAACCCATGACCAAGGAGATCAACGATGGGGATGTATTTAGTTTCAATGGGAAGTTTCGGGCGCCGTTGACAAAGGTGAAGGTCTTGACGGTGTCACTGGGGTCTAAGGCGGAGAATGACGAAGAGAGGAGTGCCACGGTGGGGGCAGTGAACAAATCGCGGAAGTTTGAGACGGACGCCGCGATGGTGCGGATTATGAAGTCGCGAAAACAGATTTCGCATAATGAGTTGATGGCGGAGAGTATTAGGCAGTTGGGGAACCGGTTCCGACCAAGCCCCCAGTTGATCAAGCAGCGTATCGAGGCGTTGTTGGAGCGGGAGTATTTGAAAAGGGATGATGTGGATAGGAGTGTGTACCACTATCTTGCATAGAACGGGGTATAGAGGGGGGTTGAATGTGATGAGTGTTTAATTTACTGGTTCAGGCGAGACGTTAAATATGAATTGATATGCTGAATTAGGCTGCAGTTAGGCTTAGAGGGACCATATATTTTAGCATTGAGGTTTTGCAAAGTTGGACACAAGCACCGACGTCTAGATAAATAGTACCTTTGCTAAAAGTTAGCTGTAGTATTATATGGAGTTGAAGTATTTACCATCGGGTGGTACTTGCCAGTAAGGAATTTAACTCCTTTGTCAAACTTTAGACTTCCTCCATGTTTAATTATCATATCCATGGCCCAGAGTATTTATCTAATCATTATACGTTCGAGCTCAACCTGTTATGCAACGTGCGGTTAAATGGATAGCTATGGCAGTAAAACATTTTGGCATCCTGATGATATCTTATTGGCGTGGTGTTTCCAGACTGGTCTAGTAAAAGGTATATATCTAGTAATAATTTTAGCTGAGATAAATTCACTCCATTTCATTCCAAATCTTTTGTAAACTTTCGATTTTTATCAATATGTGGAACGTCATCTCATCGCCCAATTAGGAAAGCGCTCGGGTGAAACTTTTGAGTGCAGGAGATATTTTTTGTTACTTCGATACATAGAGGTTGAAAAGTTTTGTGATCTAGGCAAAACCACATCTAAGGTAGAGCAAATATGGCTGCGAATCCCAGGCAGACCATTATAAGCCGTGTGGACAACTTTGACCACTGGATCCGTCTAGCCACAGATAATGTATGTACCACATTCGTTCCATCCTGATCGAATCACGAATCGACCATTGACTCATCCTTTTTTAGAAAATCAACTCCTCCAATAGCTGGAAAGTCGCCTTAATTGACTACTTCCACGATTTGTCATGTCTCCGCGACGGGGACGGGATAAACTTTCAGAAGGCGTCGGCGACGCTCGACGGGTGTGTCAAGATTTACTCGTCGCGCGTTGACTCGGCCGCCACTGAGACCGGAAAACTCCTCAGTGGATTGGCTTCCCGTTCCCCGATTGTGGAAGAGAGCAATAATAAAGAGCCTCAGGAGGTTTTAAGGGTTTCCAGACCCAAGAAGCATTCCGAGACCACGTTGGCAAAGAGTTTTGACGCGATAAAGGCAAAGAGCGTGGAGTCTGAGCTCGCAGTAGATCCGTTGTTTAAGAAGGTTTTGGCCGATTTCGACGAGGGTGGGGCTAAAGCGTTGTTGCTTAACATGTTGAAGGGGCATAAATCGGGACGGGTGATGTTTGCGGAGGAGACTGAAGAGAGTGTGAGCGAACTTGAGGCTCGCATAGGGTATGGAAAACCATCTCACACCTCTGATAGATCCCCGGACCTTCCTAATGCTCAATCTACGGAAGCAGAACTTGTGACTTGCTTGGGTCAACGCTTTTTTCCCGACTTATCTCTCCTCGCGTCGTTCAAGATCTGCCCGTCCATGGACGGGATTGAAAAAGTTCTCCACGATGACGACCTCACCAGCCTCTTGGAAGAAGTCAACGTGTATGAAAATAACCAAATCGATGACTTCGACATGGGCAACCCCCACAGCATCTTCTATGACGAAGAAGCCGAACCGGGTGATTCTACCGGTCCCAACAACACCATGCAACGCCTCTTTGACGAGAGCTTCCAGCGGGAGCTCTCACCTGTGCACGAAACCGTATCAGAGCTTCCAGATATGGATATTCTTGCTTACTTCGACTACACCCTCCGGAAGAACTGGGCTGGGGCGGAGCACTGGAAGATCCAGTCTGTGAAGAAGCCACAGCAGGCAAAACCTGTGGTGATTCCATCTTCGAAGGAGAAGTTTGTCATTGATTTTAGCCAGAACAGCCCAGAGACGTTTGAAGAGGAATTGTTTATCCCCGGGGCAAATCTACTCCTTCCCAAAACCCATTGGGTGTCCCATTCGAAGAACATCCTCCCGCACGATATCCAGTTCAGCACGAAACGTTTGGTCCGCCTTTTCCACAAGGAGAGCATGATTCTGACGGTCTTTAACAAACGTGGGGTTGCGGCGGATATTCCGGCGGATGAAAATTTCTGGGCTGCTAATTACGAGCAGGAAGAGACGATTTTGGTGGGAAAATCACAGCTTGATGTGCTCAGAGACGACATGAACGAGATTCATCAATCATTTGACCACACCTATTTGAGTAACAATCCGAACACCTCGTATTTGCTCAATCTTGAGGGAGAGGATGCATTTGACGGCGCTGACTGGGATCTCGGTGGATACTGGGACGATGGTCAAGGCTACGGCAGCCAGTTGGTGCAAGGAATCAGCCAACAGGCGAAAACTCCAATGCTCAGCTTTGCGAGGGTTGTTAAGCGTGTGGATGTGAAGCTCTTGAAGCGGAACTTGTGGGAGTGTTTTGAGAAAACTTCCCATAAAAGAAGTGGAGGAACTGAAGAAAGTATTGAAGCAGGCATTGATAGATCGAATTCTGACCTTTCGCGGAAGGAAGAAGAAACATACCGGTTCACGGAGTTGGCAAGAGAGGTGAATGCTAAGTACGCTCCAGAGATGCGAAAGGACATATCCACCAGTTTCCTCTTCATCTGCTTATTGCATTTAGCCAACGAGAACGGGCTTGAGATCGCCAACGACGGTAATCGCGAGCTTTTGGTCAGGAAATAACGAAAAATAGACGGGAGCCATCCCTACTGCATTAACGAAAATATACGCATATAAGTAACATTGGTCAGAGTAAATGAGGGATAGGCTGGGGATGCTGGTGTGAGGGAGAAAAAAGAGGATTGGGGTGGATAATATTTTGAGAAAATTTAACATCAGGTGGAAAACCAAACAGGGCCATCTTTGGAAGCAAGGCAGGCTTTTCCGCTAATGTGCTGTCAGGTTGAGTCAAATGAGACAGTGTTAGCATGTTTACACGGGTTAACCGACGTTGGTGCTAGTTTAACATAACTGAACTATCCATAGAGACAAAAATAGAAAGGAGCTTGCGTTACTTGTGGAAAGGGTATCGGAGGGCCATAATTGACTGAAGATAAACGGGGAATCGATGTCGCACTCGATTTATTCCATCCCTAGACTGGACTAGCTCAATAGAAGTTGGACCAAAGTAGACCGTGGATTGTAATCTGCAATGCCAATGGATATATCATTAAATTAAATCGCCTAGCAGCCACGAATTTCCTCAAAAATCAAAGTGAGCTATATAAAAAGCCTAATATACCCCGGGACCGAAGCTGTCAGGCTCAGAATCGGAGACTGTAGTTATTCCCAGCAGTTGTCTTTTTTTTTTGGTATTACCCTTCCAAGTTACCAGCTAAATGAAAATGAAAATGTAAAAAAAAAACTACATCTTCTCGATAAATAATAAATTAGATAAATACACGCTATTTACCACTCTTGAGCCTTGACCCCGTACAACGATCTCTTGGTTCCTCTGATCGGCTTGATCAAGTCGGACCCGCCTTCCAAGAAGGAGAACTTCTCTCTTCTCGTGGCCTCGTACTTCTGGATGTGCTCTTCCTTCTGCAAGGTCAAACTGATATCGTCCAAACCGTTAACTAAGCAGTGCTTTCTAAACGGCTCGACATCGAAGTTGTCGACCAAGACCTCGCCGTCTGGACCTCTGATCTGCTGGTTAGGCAAGTCAATGGTCAATGGCTTCCCCGCCTGCGCGACCGGGTACAACTTGCTCAAGATCACCTCCTGGGGGATTCTAATCGGCAACAACCCGTTTTTGAAAGAGTTGTTGTAGAAAATATCACCAAAAGACGGCGCAATGATGGACTTGATGCCAAAGTCCTGCAATGCCCATGGCGCATGCTCTCTAGAAGAGCCGCAGCCAAAGTTGTCACCAGTGACGAGCAAGACCTCCGCCTTGTTGTATGGAGCAACGTTCAAGACAAAGTCCGTGGCAACGTCCTTGCCGTCTTTCTGGGTGAACCTCCACTCGTAGAACAAGCCGGAGGAGAGACCCGTGCGCTTGATGGTCTTGAGGAACTGCTTTGGAATGATGGCGTCGGTGTCGATGTTGGCTTTGTCGAGAGGGGCTGCGATCCCGGTAAGGGTGAGGAATGGCGCAAGCCCAGCCACGGCAGGTGCAGAAACATCGGCGGTGGCTGGCGTAGCAGCAACCTCACCACCCTCTTGCTCGTTAATGTCAATTTCCCCCTCCAATGGCACCTTTTCCGCCTCCATGGCCGCTCTTTCGAGCTCCTCATCACCCCCAACGGCAATGGCAGCCACATCCGACGTATCGTATTCCCAGTCTCTAATATCGGTAAAGTGCCCGACAATTCCGGCAGCGGCGGCCATCTGTGGCGACATCAAATGCGTGCGCGAGTTCGCACCCTGGCGACCCTCGAAGTTTCTGTTAGACGTCGACGCGCATCTCTCCTGAGGATCCAAAATGTCCGGGTTCATCCCAAGGCACATAGAGCACCCGGCCTCTCTCCAGTCGAAGCCCGCGGCAATGAAGATCTTATCGAGCCCTTCCTTCTCCGCTTGCAACTTGATCAACCCGGAGCCTGGAACAACCAACGCGTGTTTGACCGTGTCGGCCTTCTTCTTGCCCTTAACGACCGCTGCCGCCGCTCTCAAGTCCTCGATTCTGGAGTTGGTGCACGAGCCAATGAAAACCTTGTCGATGGAAATGTCCGTGAATTTGGTCCCGGGAATCAAGCCCATGTAGTGAAGCGCGCGCTCCATGCCCGACTTTTTGATTTTGTCGCCGACATCCGCCGGGTTCGGCACGCGCGCGGTGATTGGCAACGCGTCCTGTGGGGAGGTTCCCCACGTAATGGTTGGAATGATATCGGAGGACTTGATGACGACTTCCTCGTCGAATGTGGCACCTTCGTCGGTAGGGAGGGTCTTCCAGTACGCCACCGCCTTGGCGAACTCGGCACCCTTAGGAGCCAACGGACGCCCCGCAATGTAGTCAAAGGTCTTTTGATCTGGGGCGATCATGCCCGCGCGCGCGCCGGCCTCGATTGCCATGTTGCAGATCGACATACGTGCCTCCATAGAAAGGTTCGCGATCGCGCGTCCCGCGAACTCGATCACGCTCCCGGTCCCGCCCGCAGTGCCGATCACGCCAATCACGTGCAAAATTAAATCCTTGGAGGTGATTCCTGGGAGGAGGTCGCCTTCAATGGTAATTCTCATGTTTTTAGACTTGGTTTGGATGATCGTTTGCGTCGCGAGAACGTGTTCGACCTCGGAGGTACCGATCCCGAAAGCAAGCGAACCGAAGGCCCCGTGGGTGGAGGTATGAGAATCGCCACAGACCACGGTGGTTCCTGGGAGCGTGAAGCCTTGTTCTGGTCCAACAACATGCACAATCCCTTGGCGCGAATCGGTCATACCGAAGTATGTCACACCAAAGTCGCGCACGTTCTCCTCCAACGTCTTGACCTGTAAGCGCGAGTCCTTCTGCGTGATAAAGTCATCGAGGTTGGTGAAGTTTGCGCGCGACTCGGTGGGAATGTTGTGATCGACGGTGGCGAGGGTGCAGTCCTTGCGTCTGACCGTTCTCCCGGCGTTTTTCAAGCCCTCAAAGGCTTGTGGTGAAGTCACCTCGTGAACGAGATGTCTGTCGATGAAGAGGAGATACGAGCCGGACTCGTCGCGGTGCACAATGTGGTCCTCAAAGACCTTGTCGTAGAGTGTTCTGGGGGACATGATAGTAATCTAATGTCTGTGATGCGGTGTGATTGAGATGGATGAGAACGAAGGAGAGGATGAGAATGGGTTTATATAGAGTCGCGATTTTTCAGAGTCATCGCGTTTGGACATGCCGGTACCGGCAATGTGCAACAGAGCGTATGCCGACACCGGCAGGCATGCACAGCCAATGGCAGCTACGCTCTTAGTCAGAGCGCCGCAAGAGGGAAAAGTCCTGCATAGAGATACAGCGGTGCTCACGTGAACGGACAAAGTCCTGCGACCGGCATCGCAACGGAAGACGAGCGTGGGGGGACAGGTGTGGGGGCTCGTGGATAGGAAAGTACACAGGTAGAGGAGTCCTCAGAGTGTATGAGTGGTTTCAAAATACGTTACATAGGAACAAACTTTGTGGAAGAGTTCTAACAGAGAGGGATATGGAAATGAGCTGAGCTTATAAAGACCGAAAAGCTATATTGAACGATGTGAGGGAGGTTTAATGGCTTGCCGTCTGTACGCTTATGGGGGATATGCCATGGTTTTATCTGTAAATTCCAATTATATAGACCAGCTGTAGTTATCGGGATTTGATCAGCAGGTAAAGGTGTGGACAATAGAAGCGGTGATATACACAATGCCATATATATACTTACAGCTTCTCCAGCCCATGGATCATAATTTCTATTTTTACAATTGATCGGCCGTGTGGTCTAGTGGTATGATACTCGCTTTGGGTGTGAGTGGCCCAGGGTTCAATTCCCTGCTCGGCCCGATTATTAGTTTTTTTTCTCTGCACATATAGTTATGATGCACGTTTTGCTGTCATTCTTTGCAGATAATTATGATATAGTTACAGATGCTTATAACGGGTCATCCTCTGGAATAGCGTCTCTTCCAGAGCTGGTCACCTGGTAAGCTCTACGTGAAGCCATTCGTGCCGTGTATGTAGTAAACGCGTAGCTGTCACGTGGTAGAGATATACCACAGTGTAGACCTGCCGGTCTTTAGATTTATGTCCCGGCATTCCTTCGAAACCGTGTCTGGCCAGTTTTATTCTTCTAATAGTTATAATGATAATTTTCTTCTTGGAAAAAATCCAATAGAGTTTTATATTTGGCATTTTTATAACACAAAAGCCAACATCTGCCAAATCGTGCTGGTATCGACCCACATGTGTACTAACGAAAAATACTCTATGCACCCAACTCACACAGCCCTTAGACTAGTACAAATCGTACGTAAACCTACTCGTGGTTTCAACAACCCTAGCCTTTGTCTGAACGGGAAATACACTTTCCTTTGCTACCCCCAACACTCCTCTTCCCGTCTGCGCCCTCATCAAGAACTCCTTTTTTAGACGTTCCCCTACCGCATTTTCCGCCACGCACGACCGCCATTTTTATATATCGACAACCTCAAACAACCACCACTCTCCATCCTCGTCCTCTATACACCCCTCACAATGTCCACCTCTGATGTCCTTGATGTTCTAAATGTGCAGCGGAATAGCCAACCGACACAGAAGAAGCGCGTGACCGCGACAAAGAAACAGGCGGGGATCAACCGTGAACTCTACAATCTCTTGGGCGCCAACACGCCGTCGGTGCAGCTCACACCGACACTCCGGTTCAAGGACCGGATCCACGCGATCCAGAAGCCGCGGCTGTGGCGATACGAGACGTTCCAGAATGGTGCTAGAACCGACGGCTTGGAACTATCGCACTGGGTGAAGGAGGACGTTGCGGGGCCATATCCGTTCGAGAAGTACAATACAAAGTTGCCAATTCCACGGTTATTTGAGGACGACTACGACGAGTTTTTGGCACGGGAGGAGCAAGAAAAGAAGGAGAGTGATAAACCAGAAGATGAACAACCAGAGGAGCCGTGGAGCTTTGCGGAGACACAATATTTGTTTGGTCTTTGCGAAATGTACGACTTGAGATGGGTGGTGATCCATGACCGGTATGAGTATGAAACCTTCCGTTCGATGGAGGACTTGAAAGCGCAATTTTACCGGCTTTCGGCGCAGATTCTTGCGAAAAGAGCGGCGGAGACGGGATCGAACGATGAAACCACCAAGGCCACTATCGAGGCGCTCAACTCCTTTGACAAGCTGAAGGAACTCAACCGCAAGGAATATCTCACCAAGCTCTTATCACGATCATCGGCTGAGATTGCGGAGGAAGAATCGCTTGTGATCGAAGCCCGGAAGTTTGAGATGTCTGCCAAGAAAATGCTCACCGAGCGGCTCCAGTTGCTCAAGCTCTTGGATTCCCCTCAATCCGCCTCCACCGCCCAGTTCCAGACATCCCAGGGCCTCGCTCAGTTGTACAACGCACTCATGGTCAGCGACAAGCACAAGAAACGCAAGGCTGAGACGCCGCCGGTCGCCCCGGTGATGCCTGCCATCAAGCGCGAGAAGCTTTCGTCGGGAATCTCCCCGTTACAGCAGTACCTCAAGGCCCATATTCTGGGACACAGCCACGAAGAGTCACACTCGCCCGTGGCCCAGCTTCTTTCACGCAAGTTGACCCCGCGCGACGAGGCGTTGTACGGCTTGAGCTTCCAGGAAAAAATCGCTCCGGGCATATCGCTCCGCTCCGCGCGTGTCCACACGTTCAAGCCGACGGTCCAGGCGAAGGTGGGTGCACTTTTGACCGAGCTCCAGATCCCGGCGAAACCCGTGATGCCCACCATGGCGGTTGCAGAGAAGTTCGACGAGCTCACCAAGGCGATTGGAGTGCTTATGGATATTAAGCGCCAGAAGGACAAGTTGGAGGCTGAGTTAAAGGTTCTTAAGAATCTGAAGGGGAGATGATGAGTATTGTGATAACAATCGGCCCTTCCGTAGATTTAACGCGTTTTTGTCCAATATTTGTCCATAATCCAAAGGTTGATAAATATTTATTTGTTATCCTGACATTTTTTTAAGTAATAGCATATGGCTTGTCCAAAATGATTTAGTGTTTATTTCTTTGGTTTTAACAGAAATAGTTCAAAACCCGCATATCAGTGGTTTATGTAGAGATAGCACCTCATGACATGTAAACCTACTCGAAACCCCCACTCAGATCTCAAAACAATCATTTATTAAACATATCAGTGAATCCACAGCTGCCATAAACAACGTCTCGAAACGTCCAAAAAAAAAAAAGAAAAAAGAAAAAGAAAAAAAAAAAAAAAATAAACCGAAAATGTATGCAAAGATTAAAGAAATAGGAAAATAATAAAAAAACGATATAATACACGGTAGGTGAAAAGTATTTGCTAACTAAGCAAAGTAGCCAGGTGGAGAGCTTTACCTCCAGACTTAGGCTTCCTGTGGCGGCGCTTGCTCCATCACCTCGTCATCCGGAACAGCAAACTGTCTTTGGCTGGTCGTTTCGGCACTGTCACGCGACCACACCAATGGCTTGCTCAACATCTCGGTTCTGCCCGGCGGATGCTGGTACGCACACGTCTTGTTCTTGCAGTTGATGCCGAAACGACACTCCTCCGCCAACGGATGGGTGAAGAAACAGTCAATACGCTTACAGTTACCACCTTCACGACAGATAACCGGGGAGGTGGCGTGGCGACGAGGGCACTTGTAGTTAGTGCACGAGGCGCCGAAGCGGCACTGTTCAAGGCTCTTGTCCAATTTGGACTGCTGCTCCTCAGCAGACGGCTTGTAGACCGGCGACGGGTGGGCCTTCAAGCAGGCGGTATCGGCGCATGCCTTACCGGCAGCGCACCACTCGATCTGAGTGACCTTGGCGTCCCTGTTGGCAGGTGTAGGGTGGCCGAAGGGACACGTATCCTTCTGGCAGACGGGGCCGAACTTACACAAGGTAAGCGCCGGCACAAAGCTCTGCTTGTGCTTCTGGAATTCGAGCTGCTTCTGCTCGTATTGGAGCTTCTTCTGA
This sequence comes from Babjeviella inositovora NRRL Y-12698, assembly GCF_001661335.1. NCBI lineage: Eukaryota > Fungi > Ascomycota > Pichiomycetes > Serinales > Babjeviella > Babjeviella inositovora. The sequence goes on along the minus strand of NW_017566845.1, from coordinate 856,903 downwards.
GCCTGGAATTCGGCCTTAGACTTTTCCAACTCCAATATCAACGCATCGTCCTCACCCTTGTGCAAGAAGTTGCACGTACCCGGGGCGTTCGAGCAGTTTGGAAACGCGAAGCAAGGCTTGGTTGGGTGCGCCAACGGACACTCTCTGTTCTTGCAATATGGAAACTGCGGACATCTGCCGATCCCGCGCTTCTGAACGAACTGGGTCGATGGAGCACCCAGTGAAAGTGCCGCTGACATCCCAGCCTGGAGTCTTTCCGTTCTGGCAGGGCCACGCGGGAGTGTTTTGCTGATCCCGCCTCTGGTAGGGATCGAGCTCTTTGCCTTAAAGTTGCGCGGCTGCGTCGGCAACGGTGGGAGAGATGCAACGCCGGTAGTGGCAAACGGAGCCGTGTATTGTGGCTGTTGGTGTTGCTGTTGGATATGAGGTTGGACTTGGAGTGGAGTCTGCTGGGTCTGCAATGGGAACTGAGACTGAGGTTGAGCCTGCTGAGGTTGAGCCTGTTGAGCTTGTTGCTGGGCAAGCATCTGCTGTTGAGCCTGGGCCTGAGCCTGAGCTTGAGCCTGAGCTTGCTGTTGAGCCTGAGCCTGGGCCTGAGCCTGGGCCTGAGCCTGCTGTTGGGCTTGCTGTGCTTGGTACGCCTGTTGCTGAAACTGTGGATTTTGCATGTTCTCCAATTCAGTGAACACATCCTGGATCAACGACTCTGGAATGACATTGTCAAATAAAGAGCCCAACTCCTGGGTAATTTCTTGAGCGGTCTTGTCGTTAGAGATCAAAACCACAATAAATTCCGCCACATAGTCGGCGTCGTCGCTAATGTTGAGCGCCTGTAAGCGGTTGGTGAGTGCCACCTTCAATTCCTGGGCAAGTTGACTTTCGGGATCGAGTTTCATGGCTAGCTATAAACAGATGATATAGAATCTAAAACAGTGATAGGAGTCCTAAAATAAGAATCTAGTGCGGATAAAGAGTCCTGATGGCAAAGCAAAACGATTTTTCCTTTTTGTTCTTTCTTTTTCCAGCGTGTAAATGTTACCCGATCTGGAAGTAACATGCATATCCGGATTTGGCCCATAAGGAACGGACGGAGAAAGGACATACGTACATGGCGTAGCAGACGTTTATAAAGTGGTTTAAACTGGTTTGTAAGGAATCAAACAGATTGTTCGATGTGATGGGCTTAAAGGCTTTCCATTGTCGCTGTATCCTTGGATCAAGATGAGGAACTACTGTTGCAACTTCAAGACTTGGAGCTTATAAGAAAGGTGCATCAGTAGCTAGACCCTGCGTATAACAAATAAACAAGCCAAAGCTGTCTTCCAGAAGGGATACACTGCAAATTTTTTATAGTTATAACATGGTTTTTGTTATAGGTATATCCAGAAGTGACGTACTATTTTAGCTCCTTTGGATCGTTGATACTGTGATGAGCACGTTAGCATTGGTATACGTTGTAGTTTGTGGTGTAAACAGAGACACCTTTGATGGGACCGATACCTTAACTTTACCACTGTGTAAGGGTATTTTAAATCGGTTGAAATAGATTAGGAACGAATTGTCTCGTCTGAGTAAATCAAACTTTGGTGAGTAATCGTCGACCCATTATAGCCACTTGTAGCACTGTACAACCTCAGTGGGGCCCTTGAGGAAGCCTTGGCACTGTCTCAAGATTGAATTTGAAGTGAGGATGACCGGGGGACAATTTTTTTGCGCTGCAGCTTCCAATTCCAAATTCATAACATACACGGGTCATCTAAACGAGGCAAAACAGATGTACGTAGCCACAACGACGCCCACACAGCCTACCATAAACGCTGACCCGACCTAATCAGGGCGAGTTTAATAGACCCCCTGTAAAATCCAGATCCCCTTTGGAAGCATCGAGAATTCCACACATAACTGTGACTTGTTGCGTTATAGAGCATTCGTACCAGCCGTGGACCGTATTTTAAATCTGAGCAGCCTTCCCTTGGTAATCCTGACCACCGTTCGGCGGCGACCAGCATTTTCTCACGCACAAACTAGTGGGGAGTACGCCACCCCAGCATACATACAACAGCTGGATATCTCGTTGCCTTTTTGCCAGTAAACGTGGAGGCGGCCATTCACACAAGGGGCTTTTCCTGTAATTAGAAAAGCTTAGGGCCGCTGATATGGCACGGTGTATTAACGTAACAAGGGCTCCTGCAATCTAATGATTATTCTGAATTCCACAGCTGCGTCTCAGATTCTCCCGAACCAACGTAACGCTAGGAAGACCCTATGACGTTGTACTCGTATAAGGAGTAACTGCCAAGCTTCATGACGAAATCTGGGCGGAGATGCAGAGCAGCGACCCCTTTGGAAGCTCCCTGAAGAAAAGCTATGATTAACGATCTGCAATTGCGACGCCAAGAAACCCTAGCCGAATGATCATACTGCCTAAGCGATACATAGACAAGGACGCGATACCGCATCAGCATACGCCATGGGGCAACCTAGGAAGTTCTTACGGGCTTGTCCAATACCCTGGGCAAATACATGTGCCTTCTATGCGAGAAGTTCCGGCTTTTTTTTTTCCGTCTGTGCGTAAAAAAAGCCATGTAACAAACGCAAAGGGACCAAGCAGAAACGTCGCGCAGATCCCGAAGTGAAATCCCTCACCTCTTATCACACTGAAGCTTTGCTCGATAGATGCCTTAGTACTCCTAGTTTTCCGATCTATTCGTAACAGGCCGCACAATCGCAGTTCGTATCTGGTGTGATGGTATCCAAAGCAGAGCTTGTGTCTCTAGGAACCCCGCGCTTTGGACCATCGGGATGCAGTGGATCGGTGTAAATCTTCGATGCGCAGAGGTGAACACATGGGTATTCTCTGCGGTAATCTATCCCCGATAGCTGCGGCATGGCCTCTCGGTAACCAGCGGCGATAATCAGCGAAATTTATTTATTGCTTTTTTTCCTGCATGCTCCGCCAGGGATATTACAAAGGGGGCCTGTATAGGTTAAGAAGCGATTTTATAATATGGCCCAATGACTGACCGACTCCCTAAGCATCTACGGTATCAAGTTTCTGGGTTCCTGTTAGGCTGCCAGGCACTGGGAGCAGAAAAGTGCCGCCCGTGGAAGCTTTGTAAGGCAAGTGGGCTGCTCATGTTAAAGATGAAAATATGCATGGCCCCATCCGCCAACCTCTGCCTCCATGCCAACCGTCAGGAGGATAAATGAATTGGTCGATCGACTGGAGAAATATATGTGGCATGTGAGGGTATTCTCAGAAGCCCGTGCGTATCCTTTGTAGGCAATAAGGTATTTTCGACAAGTGACCCTAGCATTACGCCGCGCACATAGGACGACTCGTTAGCTGACGTGATCCCTGTGTCGCTCCCCCAGCGGCAGGGAACAGCGAGAACACATTAGATGACAAGGCATGACTACTCACCAAATAGCTCTTTTTTCGGCCATATTTCTTTTTGGATAATTTTCTGTATTTGAACCATCGCTTACAAGTTGTCACTGGATCCTTTACCATAGCTGACCCCTCGATGACTTGTTCCGGTCAGCTGTGCACTTTACCACTGCTGTACCTACCCGGAATAACTTTGCCCTGGCTCCAGCTGCGGTCTTCCCCGTCTCGGCTCGTGCGACATACGGCATGCCCAGCACATGCATTTAGGGAGATTACTTTTTGGTAAAGGCGCAGAGCAAACCTGTACTAGTATGCCGTTTTATCCGTCCCCAATGGATATTTGTTGAGGGACTAGTCTTGTCCTGTCTCTCTTGGCGGTATACATCAGGAAGACTGAAGAAAAGAAAGCATACAGGTACCGCCGTAGATCAAAGAAATATTTAGCACCATGCACAGATCGTCCATACATATTACCATGCAGGACTTTATGCACGCCGATCGCAGCTCCTAGAAATCGGGGCAGTAACAGGCCCTTGAGGCGTGGCGGAGCTCAGCGGACATAAGAGCACTTATGACCCGCCTTGCGCCGTCTAGGAGCTATCTATACACGAGGGGATCTAACGCAGTGCCTTCATATCGTAAAATGGGCCTCCCATTCTCCTTCAGCCCGAATCTGAAACATAGACATGGTCAGACCCCACTATGAAATAACATCACTTCGTCCAGAGAGGGCTACTGATAGAAGATGCACCAAATAAATCGTATAGGCTAGTGCATTAAACTACAAAGGCTCGAACATGTTAAATTATCGTCTTGCAAGATCCTGATATATTATCTAAAAAATGTAGAAGCCACAGCCAAAGGCTCATCTATCCGTAGACCTCTTCTAGGTCCCACAATGGACTCAGAGAAAATCCTCCATGGGGATTTCGGCGTAGTAGCATTGGAGTGCCCGCATCAACGCAGGCCCCAATTTCTCCCACCTCAAAATTCGCACCTCCTTGTCAAAGCCCCGTGGCTTTCTGTGCTCGTAGCCCATAATACGCTTGGCCATTTCGACCCTAAAGTCTGCCTGGTTGAGCTGTGCTGGAGTATAGGATTCTGGAGAGGAGGTATAACTCATGGGGGTGGAGGAGTGGTGGCTGCGGGAGGATATGGGTCTACGGGACCAGAAGGGGACCAAATTGGACCGGATCCGGCCTCTTTCCTTCCGCTTATCGGCGGCATCCTGGTCACGACTGCCTATCAACAACTCCACAATCTTGATCACCTCCACAGACGTGATGTAGTACCGTTTGCGCTTAATGTCACTTTGTGCCAGCATTGCCTGGAGGTCACCTGCATCTTCCAGCTCCTCACGAGGTGATACATAACACTCCAAACAGGAAACCTCAAGCACATCCGCTCCGGGCGGTGCTGGCTTTGTTTCCGGGTTCTCTTCGGCCGAGCCCACAATGGAGAAATTAGCACCAATGTGGAACCCATACTGGAAACGTTCAATGCGGATAATTCTTCTGGCATCAGCTATCTCACTCTGGTTCCAGTTGGGGTAACACAATTCCTCCACGGAAGCGTCGTTCAACTGCAAGCTCACTGGAAGGTAGGTCGAATTATTGCCTGGCACCGCCTTTGGCGGCCTGGTGGCGCTGCCTCCGGAAGAAATGCCTCGCACCACTTTGCACCGTTTCGCTATCGACTTGTCGAACGTCTTGGAGTCTGCTTGAAGGGGAGTAGCCTGGAACTGGAACGATTCAGGCTGGTACTCCATAGCAGGTGTATCGTATTGCACAAATTCCGGACCAGCGGATGGGTAGTGCACTATGTTTTGCTGGGGAACAAACATTTGGAATGGGGGCTGGAATGTCTGCGATTGGTTGAAAGGCGACGCGAGAAGGGTTTGGGGGTATGCAGAGGCGTCGTTAGGATCAAACGCATGGTGGTAGCCAGGCGTGTTCAAGGGAGTCGCAAAGGACAAACCAGTGCTCGTGGGAGGGGTGTCTGAATGGAAGCTGGTAAAGTCAGAATTGGGGAAGTAAACCTGCAGGGTGTTGGAGGCCGGAACGTCTGCCACGGGCATCTGGTAACCCGGGGGAGCGTAGACATAGCCCATCTGATCGTTCTGGTCCGCGGGAACAGAGTACTGCGCTGGGGCCGAAAAGTAGCCGACGGGCGGCTCCATATACTCCATGGAACTGGACACGTCGGAGCCCTGGGGATACGGTGGGGATTCGTAGTTGAAGCTCATGAATAAGGAAGAGACTTCAAGAAACTTGTCAGTCAAGTCGTCAGCAGAGTCCCTGGTGAATGGGGTGCTGGTAAGGAAGCTGTCGCTGAGAATCACGATGAAAGGACGGTCGGCAGAAGAGCTATGTACTCTTATGCTGTCGGAAGCGGGGTGTCGAGGGTTATGAAGATTCGCGGAAAGGAATCCTAAATGCTGGATTGAATTGAGTCTGAGGGCTGGTTTGAACGATGTGTCTAGCTGTATCGAATACCGCTATAAGCACTGAACGAGGGAATATGTCTAGGCGATGGAAGCGAAGGTGGAGAATGAAAGTCTTGGTTTGAAAAATGAAACCTGAAATGCTGGTGCATCAAGGGCCTATATATATATTTTCGCTATTAGTGATTCCGATCTCCGCTTCATGTATAATTATAGATAATTCCCCTAGTAAGCAGGATGCATACATATGGGCTTTGAAATTTTCTTAGTGCAAACAAGGTTGGGTGCGGTTTTTCGTATCCAGTGATACTTAGAGCAGGCTGTACCCCCTGTCCGCATACCTTCAGCCACCCTCCAATGCCCCTACTATCCTTACCACTGCCCGGTACTAGGCATGCATGCATATGCCGCTGCATCTCGAACTCAATACCTACGTGCTTGCGGCCGACGGCATTGCTTCTTACGGAAACAGCGTGCTTTCCGTACTGCACCTCAGCTGCACACAGCCAGACGTTCTGTCTAACAGGGGTCTGAGTTCCTCCGCCTATCTTCGTAATATCGAAACTCACCTCGTCTAGCTCCGATAACGAGCTTACGACGCTGCGGACACAAGCAGACAATAGCACCGCCTTCCTAGACCGTTTACGTGCAAGCTTTGGTAACGGTGGCTATTCGATCGAGCATGCCCCCTCGTCGGGGTTTAGGTACACTAAAGTTGTCTCACAACACTTTCTGCGCTTTAGTTGCAGAAAAAGAAACGTGTTGCGGTGAGATCGCTCTGGCTAAGCTGATTAAGCTCACTCCCACCAATGTTTGCCAAAAAAGAGGCAGCTTGCTTCTTGCATGAAAGAACGGCTTGTGTTTATGGCGGTGCTTAGGAAATTGGTGCACAGCGATTACTGGAAGAGTCCAATGAGGCTGAAGACGTTCTCCCATGTGCGAATCAATTGCCGGTCTCTTGAGCGTAAAAAGCAATTCAACATGCGCGATCGAGCGCAACTCTGCAAGGCGCTCACTGTGATACTAGGAGCCGTAGGTAACGGTCACGTGCACTGCCCTCATGACGGCAGTGTTGTCAGTGGCTATATCCGCCTGCGTAAACGCAAGCCTGAGATCTGCGTTTTGCGTGCATACACCTGTATGCATGGAAGCCTTGAAGAAGGTCAGCTGAAAATGGTAAAACATCGAAGTGATTGATTTATTTGTCTTTCACCCCGCCGAATTGCACCGTACCTTTGCCATATCAGCCTTTTCTAGGCTATACTTGACTTTCTAAAAAAAGGATTTCCCGTCATTTCATCCATCTAGCGGGTCACAACGAGGGGGGGTGAAATGGATATACCGGAGCTGTTCACGCCAGGGGGCCCTTGTCGTCTGCTCCACAGCCTGCACTTGCATCGCCTGGTGGCTGTATTTCTCTAGACTGTCATTGAAGCGCATGCCACTGCGTCCTCTGCCTCCTTCGAAATGGGGTAAACAATATGTAGGGAACTTGTGTACGTCAGTACGGCGTTCGGCAACGACTTGTATCGGTCAACTCACTGTATTACATCATCGATGACGAGGGGTCACCCTACTGAAGACGTCTAAGGAGCTTGGCCATGGAAACCCCCGATGCTGAAAAAGAAATAAATTTAGTCGTAAAAGAATCATTACCCTGGGATGCCGGTGTAGGCCGTCCTTCCCTCGCATATGTGTCCGAATCTGACGTCGTCATTGACTAGCACATGCTACTCTTGCCTGTCTAGAAATTCCGAAGAAAAGCCCTCAAATACGTGTACATCAGAAATTCCACTAAACCGGAGATTGGCTTATCTATCATCGTGTAACTGCCTAACGTTTGGTCTATTATTAAACCTACTGAGACTGAAGAATAACCGTTCCCCGCATGTCACTGATCATGAAAGCACATAACTCGTTTCTTTTTCTGAAGGTCACTACTTTCAGGTAAGGATTCCGGGCGACGTACGGGAAAAGCACACGCGCACGGGAGAAGCTATAGGAGTATGGCTAGAATGAGACAAATGTCACCTTGATGTATTGTATCCAGAGGACATATGTTTAACAGCACACCTGTCTCAGAAAAAAATCCTGCACCGATGTCAAACTTCATATGTATGGAAAGAGTGAATGTCTAGGGTGTATGCATGGTGGCGATTTGAGCGCTTTAGGCCAAGACCCCTCGCCAATTAAACAGAGAGCAATAGACTCTAGCCAGGATAGAGAGCGGTAGGTTCGTAAATAATGCGATTGACTTTGGTTAGAAGGCTTAACAGCTTGCGTACCTTCTTACATAAGCGCTCAGTTTACCTGGAGTATATAAAACCCCCTTTCTTTTGCACGCGGCATTTACAGCCTATCGAGACGGTGCACATGGGCTAGACAAGGAGTAGATGAGCATGTTCAGATACCGTTTAACACTTGGAATAGACTCCTGGTTGTTAGATCATTTGAATCGATACAATTGATTATTATATATAAATTAGTATAAAGCAAAGTAAAAGGATATACATATATATATATCAAAGTCGAGTTTACCTACTTTTAGAATACATATTAAATACACCATGAACTTGATTAACTAGATAAATTTTTCATCCACCAGCTAGCAAGAAGGGCCCCTCTGAAGTCACGTGACAAAGATAGCGCAGAACGCACCATTCTACAATAAATGGCTGTAATGACCACATCTAAGTAGCAGAAACGCTTCCCAAATTCCAGTACTCAAACTACTAAACTGAAGGTTTATCTGACTCCTTTTCCTTATGCATACTGATAGCTACCATCATATCATCTCTTGATGTCGGGAACGCCACACACCCAAAGCAATGAACCCATAACTGAAACCACAGCTCAATCTAAACTCAGACAGACAGCCACCCAGAACAGTTCCGTTAAAGTAAGAACTAGCTACGGAATTGATACGCTTGAGTTCCACATTCTAGACGACTATGAATCCACGTCAAGTGAAGACGAACATTGCGACTTTAGACCAATCCGGTTTATATACAAACGTAACGATAAGCGAGCCACAGACTCACCTACACGGGAAAATGCCACCCAAAAGGCTCAGCATGCTTCAAAAGATACTCCGAAATCTACCACCGTGTCCAAGAAGAGCAAATTAACAACTCTCAAATTTAAAGCCCCTCCTTCTCCCCTTAGGAGTGGGGATATACAGGAAACTCTACGACCAGATCTTTCGGATATATCTGAACAATCAAAGCCACTAAACAGGCCAAAATTCACACCTAAACCTCAGCCTGGTGCCAGCCACACCGATTTACCTCCGCTTCAGGAATTTGGCGAGCCAATCAATGGATACAAGCTAGTGCGAGACAACGGGTCGAATACGCAAGGCATACCTATGCACCGAAGAGGCCTCTACATCAATGAAACTTTCGACTACGACAGTTTCTATGCTGACACATATCGGTCTGGGTTTGCTTCTGAAGGACTGGAACAGCCTAAAAATGTACAGCCAACCAGTGATCACAGAGCCCCATCGCTCCAGTCAGTTGAGAAATACTTGCAGAGGTGGGACGCATGGGCGTCTGCGTCCAAAAAGGCAGGCCAACCCGATTTTTCCAAGATGCCGTTACCGCTTGAGTCTGGTAAGACTGCTTCATACTACGTCACAGCCTACGGGACGGATAGCCTTCATGGTAGAGCTATCACTACAGAATCGGTGGGGGACTTTTTTAACGCCTACGTGGCAAATGAAGAGCTGTTGAAACTACTAAAGCGGGAAAGAATAAAGTGGCATCCAGACAAATGGACGGGACATCTTTTAGAAGAGAGGATATCAGGGCAAACAAAGTCTCGAAAAAATGAACCTACTGACGATTCTCAGCTGGAAGTGCCCAACCTCAAAAGAGCTTACCTATCCATTATTGAGCATGTTTGTCAGATAATTGTGGGTTTACTTGACGAACTTTCGAGTAAAGTATAACTTTCCTTTACTGATGGCTGCTCGCCGTAATGAGCTGAGAATATACCGCATAGTTTAAGAGGAAGGTTCCAGCCCAGGCTTTTTTTCCGGAGCCCCAGGCTAAGCATCTCGAGGAATATATTCAATTCTACCATTATACGCCCAGAATATTGATTCCTGAGAACACAAGCAAAAACTAGCGCTGTCAACTGCACCTTCTGTTTGGAGAATATACGTCACCAAGTCCACCCGATAAATATATATTAAAATACTCGTATATTAGCCATCGGCAAGATATAAAAAATAAAAAGCGAGTGTTCGAAGGCTAACGAATCTAAGCACACAGGTAAACATGAAACCGAAACCTGACAATAAAATGTCCCCACAAAAAGATTAGAATGGAAAAAAAAAGAGTCTAGCTATCGATGTACTAATATCATGGCAGAGGGATTATGGGCCAGAACAACCCGTTTCGGTTTCTTTCCTACGCCCCAGACGAAGAAAGTGCCAACAAAGACGAAGCAACCATACCCTCCTCTCCCAGCTGATCTATATTCATCATCTCCATACTCATAACGTCACTCGGACTTGGCTCCTTTCGTCTCTGATACCCCGGGGTCATACTCATTTCTGGAATTGTCCCCAGGAGTCCGCCTGAGGCCGATTTCGTACCGGATCCAGAAACGGAGCTGAAGGAAGAGCCACGTGACAAGAGCTGGAGTGATTTGGATGCGTCTATGATGTTCTGATCAATTTCTTCCTCATCGTCGTCCGAGAAGAAGTCCGAGCTTGTGAACCCTTGGTCGTCGTCCGAGGGAGTAGCACCTTCGCAGGGTGGAAACGGAAATGTAGTTTCAGTGATGGAGCGAGTCTTCAGGCGAAAGGACCTTTGACGCTCGCCACTGCGATGGATCTCTGGCCGAGCGGAGGTGTCCGCATCAAGGATTGGGAACCTGAATGCCAGGAGAGACTTGGCGGGTGTAAAGTTCCGTTCTGACAGTGCTAACGAAGTCTGAGAGCTTAATGACGCAGAGTCAATCGGCGACAATGAGTCTGTATCGCCGTTTGCACTAATACTGCTACCACTATTAACCAGACCCAACCTTTTGGCGTCACCAGTACCTCCAAAGACCAACTTCCCAAACCCTTCATCCTCGGGCTTTAAGCACTCACGCGGAAACTGGTCCCCAAAAATAGGCACGAGACAGTACCGTATGTGGTAGCATATCCGCAATGCCAACTCTCTGGCTAGCTCGAACGGAAGCCAGGTTCCCTGGATTTTTAAAAACCCGCCCCGGATCCGCTTGATCTGAGAGGCAACCTCCATGCTCGGAGCAGACTCAATCAATCGGGCAATGTCAGCCTTGTTATTTGCAGGCGTGGGGGTCCCGGGTGCGACGGGAACGGCCCCGTTTTGAAAGAGTGAGGGCTGTTGTTTGTATTTAGCTAGCAACTCTGTTTCGGAGAATTCGTTCAACTCCCGTACCGCCTTCCAGATTCCAGTGAGATGCACCAACCCCGTTTCGTGGTCCCACATCACCCAATGGCTGTTGATCTGGTACTCAAACACCGTGATAATCTTCCGAGGAGGCTTAACAGGTGGAGCGGCAGGTTCCTCCGTCCGCTGCACCTCGGGTTCCACTTCAGCAGCCCGGTGCTCCACGATGGAAGTGAGCACCGGAGCTGAATACGCCTTTTGCACGATAGTGTTTGAAACAGCTCCATTACACACTGGAAGCCACGGTCGCTGGTACGGTGGAACCTCTATAGGAGATGGAGTCGGATGGCCTGGGAAGTTGATAGGGACACTGCTGTCAACCACAGCCCCAACCGATCCAGAACTGGTTTTCTTCTTAACTGTCTTGGTCTTTCTTGCCGATTTGGTCAATTTCAGAATCTTGGGCAACAGGGCGGCAGCATTCGGAGAAGTCGACGGAAGCGGAGGCGAGGAGGAATACCTTCTGCTTTTCTTGTGCTTCATAGCCCACCTCTCCTGCTTGCCATCGCGCTCGTAACTTGCTACACTGTGACGTAAAATATCTACCGGAGCAGAGCTTGGTGTGTGGTGTAACGGAGACACCCCGTCCTTCAGCATGGGCGAATCATTCCAACACGAGGCAGACGAGTGCATGGATCTTGGGGTTTGGTAGAACGGTGAACCCGGAAGAAGAGCCGGGGTGGATGAGAAGGTTAAAGAATCAATCGATGGTAAACGTGTATGGGTAGAGGGAGGCAGATTTCTCTTTCCATACCCCGATAGATCCACAGACTTGGATTTATGCTGTGGGATATTGGGGGAGGCAAGGTTTAAGGGGGGTAGGTAGTGCTGGGCGGGGGACTTGGATAGTGGCGGAAGCATCCGCTGATGCTCGTATGACGGGACAGGGTTCATAGCCAAGTTCAAGTTCCGATGTCCATATTCTGGTGGGTTTCCGCCCGAGTGGACGGGAAAGGGCTGGGTTACGCCATGCAATGAAGGTTGGTAGTGCAGAGTTGAAACGAGGTGAGCCGGGTGTACGTGAGAAGGCCGCAGATGTACGGACGGTAAGGATGTGGAGGATATCGGCTGGGGAGGGCTCTTTGGAGACTGGTGCCTATGGGTTCCGTTCTGGGGCCACTGCCTGGGTTTGCTCGGATCGCGGTCAGAAAACAGGTCTGGATGATAAAATTCCATGACACGCAGGTTCGGGTTACAGGCAGAGCTGGAAGGGAAATAAAAGGTGTTACCTCTCGAGTTTTGTTTGAAGGGGGGGTCTAGGAGGAGATCTGGATAAATGACCTAGACACTGGATACTTTTCCACGCCCCGCAGTTTGTATTCAGAAAGAGCAACTTTACGAGGGGGCTCGGGAGATGGGGCAAGGGGGGGTTCACGTGGCAGGTGTGGCGCTGGTTCAAGGGCTCTCCGGTGGAGGATCGATGCGAGGACGGGTATTACAAAACAATTGGGGTAGCAGCGATCAGATTTGGTATCAGTATAATATCTGAAATTATTAGGTCTAGAGGGTACGATTCGCGGGGCTACGGGCCTTGGTTGGCTGCGCAAAGTGGATTTCGAATTATATTTATAGCAGCTACCGAAATAAGTGACCCCGGAGGATTTGTTGGGAGGCATGTCGCAAGGTTTAGCGAGAAACTGACGCGTGATAGAGAGCAAGATTCGAAGTGCATATGCGCCATGCTTGAGATCGAAGCTACGGCCTACAGTTCTGGGTGAATACCTCCCGGACAGGTTGAGTGACAGCTGCCTTTTTACCCAGATAGCAATAAAAAAAAAGAAAGGACTGGTTGTAATATATTTAGTTCGGAGCAAGTCTCGAAAGTGCGAGATGAGCTTATCTGTGGACTCAGGCCAGGGGGGTTGGCTGTGGGGGAAAATAAGAAAAAAGGAAAGTCACGACGGAAATACGAGAGGGCTAGAAAAAGAAACGCCTTAAGGTCAAAGAGTTTTTGTACGTACACTCCATGCATTGATGTAGTCTCAATTGTCTGCTGGGTTTAGCCATTACGGATACTGGCACAAAAAAAAAAAACAGTCTTGCAACCATCCACTGACGTCTGTTGCAATAAGTACAACCACTGCTGAAGTTGTAAATGGAGACCGCAGAGTTTGCGTGAGCAGGTTCCTACAGGGGATCGGCCGGGGCCTCGACAGGATGCATGTGACGTACGTCCAATGTCTCTATCGTTCCGCTGGATGCGTGACCCCGTCTTAAGGCCACACACAGGTTAGCGATCCATTTATTAATCAAATCGTGTATTTGTTCCTCCCTTCGCTACAAGACTCACGTCGTCAAGGAGGCGGTCCCCCACAACTATGCTAGTGAATCTAACTCCAAGTGCCCTGATATGCACGCCGTGGAGGGGGCCTAAAAGCCCGCAGCTGGTGCAATTTTAGACAGAGCCGCCTCACTTAGGGTTCACAGACACTTCCTTCTCCAAAGCCCCGGGGTAAACGAGTTGCGCTTGCCGGCACCAACCAGGTTTGTTTCATGCTATGCCAGTTACCGGAAACGCCTTTACTACAAGTTTTATAGACTTTGCATTGCCTTTATAGGGGAAATTTAAGTGAAATTGCCAGAAGGTCTAAAGGGGCTGAAGATGCAACAGGGCCTTGTAGAGCATACAACATAATTAGTCAGCTTTAGTCTAGTCTCTCAAGAATAAAGCATTGTTAGGTGCTAATGAGATCTACGCAGTAAACACATCATTGGAGGTTAAAGCACCGATTTAGACGTCAGAAGGAGCCGCAAACTGCCAGGGTTGGAGGTGTAGAATATACGAGATTTACAAGTACCAAAGTTTCCATGTTGGCCATATAGCTGGAAATTAGCTGGGCCAGGTGTATCCGCTTTAAGGATCATTAGTTTGGAAACTGACTTAATCCAGCGCACCCGCCTTACAGGCTAGTAACCTGAAATGACACACGGAGAATCCAGATACACGCTTTTCGGAAAATAGGTTGACTGCCTTTGAAAAGATAGGGAACTCTGACTAGGCTCACGTCTGAAAACGCAACATCATGCCACATTTAACTTAGGAACATCGTCAGCTGCCATTCCACTTCCTTTGTATAAGGAGACACAGCTATCACAATAAGCAAGTGCCCTAATCGCAGTCCTTCAAAAATTAGCAGTAACTTATGTCATACTCGCTACTTTGGGATTGAATTATGGTTTCTTTTTGGTGTTTATTTCAGGGCTCTCGCTTCTACGAGAATTGCGAATTAGTGCTACACCCGGGGCGTAGCATCATGCATAAACTGTGTTCCAAGTCGACTGAAGGCGCATTCCGGTTTTTAACAACTAAATTCCCGGAAAATGTTCAAGTCATCCGGGGAATAACCGAATGATGCGATTACTTTTACGGGGGGGCGGCGGGACGCCGAGCCTCTCTTTGCAGACCAAATCAATACAGCTCCACCTCGAACCATTTCTGGCATGCTTCTTTAATTTCCACACAATGCGGTTTCTTGCTTTTATTTCCTAACCCCGCCACCTTTACCTTCTCTCCAAGACAAAACCACCTGGCTGTAATTATAAACCTATAGCTCCATAGACGAGGAAGAGGGCCCCCTGGTCCGATGACGAAACCAAGCAGCGCACAGCACGTATTTACTTTCACTAATCGTTAGTGTTCTATCCACCGTGTGGTTTAACGGTATGAAGCTGTAAATTCTGATGCCTCTGAGGTGATATCATAAAATGAGGTGAGGAGCGAAGCAAGCCAAGAGTTCTTGGGGTTTCTATTACCCAACCAAGCTTAGTACACAGTTAGCGTGATAGCATATGCGTTTCTGTCTCTGGCCGGAGTAATGGCCCCATGGTTCTCTGGGTGATTTGCTCCCCCTTGTCTTATACCCTTGGGTAAACTGAGACATTCTAGAGTTGGGGCACTGTTTTAGCTGTACTAGCCGAGGGCCTAAGCTAGAATTAGCTAATTCTCAGAGAAACCACACTATTATGGCATCTCACGCCTAGCCCGAGGTATCCTAAATTGTGATCGACCGAGGGGGCTTAATGGGTACCGCATAGATGTTAAGGTGAAAGCTTCCTGAGTCTGAAAGCGAGAGAGTCATGACCTTAAATTACATTGTTTTTGAATTTACAACGCAGACTAAAGGAAGGTGGGACCGGATAAGTGTTACAGGGATGTGATGAGGGACATGTGTTCACAGATATGTTTATACTGAGACGTACTTTTATCAGATTCCCTTCCAGTTACGACGCTGCTCTTTCCAGGCTGTGGTGTGAAGAAAAATTGATGGCCCGGCTTAACTCACACCTTTCACATGTGAATCCATAATGGAAGGGTTTTTACTTGGTCCATGCTTGGCTTTGGAAAGGTGCCCATTAAATTAATGTATGCCCAGGCTATGTGTTTCCGACTATCTGGTATAGCTTATCCTGGGGCTCTTTGCTACATATTTTTGAACAGTGAAAGTACATTTTTAAACAAGAGTAGCGGTAAAGAAAGCGACATGACCAACTATGAAGCTGTTATCCCAGAGACTTGAGATCCCAGTGGATGATCCCATACGGTTTGAAGTTGTGCAGGTATTCATTTCAACCAGTCTAGATCTCTATAACAGCTCAAAACCTTCAACCTAAGCGCAAACCGTTAAACCATCCCACTTTCCAAATCCATCATAATTACAATACAACTCAAGGACTGCAAGGTATACGAATCAGACCACCCATTCACGTGATATCAACTCCATTTAAGTACATACGTATCAAACATACAAGCAGCTATCATAGAGGAGACCCAAGAGGGACATAAATAGGGAAAATCAAGATATATAACGGAAGGCAAACGAAACAGTGAGAAAAAAGAAAGTCAACCGATTCTCTACAATCTCTTCTTGTCATACTTTGGGTAGAACGTGTTGAACAACAACACGTCGAGCGCGAGGAGCCCGCCGACAATTCCGTGGTGGTACGCGAGGACGATCTTGTGGTCGGACAAGATGCGACCACGTTCGTGATAGATAGCGCAAGAGGCAGCGGCCCCCAACACGGCCACCACGAGCTGGGTGATGACAACCGGGTTCTGCAACTCGGTCTGCACGCGGTTCAAATATTTCTTGTTTTCTGGGGAGTTTGCAGTCTCCTTGAGGTTGTCTGCGATTTCGTGCTCTTTGTCAGACACGGTCTGCCAGAAGGAGGCGACGTAGTTCTTGACGGACTGGAAGACGCTGGCAGTGTCGCGCTCGATGTGCTTAACTTCCTTACGGACCTTGGCATCAATGTTCTTGGCCTCCTTAACAGCTCTGTCTTTCAATTCCTTGGCTTCTTTCTTGATGTCTTCTTCGGTGACGGAAGGAATGGCCTTGGAAGGGGTGTTCTCAACCTCGACAGGGGCTGGGATAGGTTCCTTGATCCCGACAGGACCGGAGGATGCGGCGGCTTCAGCGTATGACATGATGTGCGTGTAAGGAAAAGAGTAAAAAATGGGTTAAGTCTTGAGACTAGGGAAGAAGATAAACAGAGGAGGAGTATGGTAATTATGTGACCGCCAACTCATTTTGCTGGCGTCGAGGAAAAGGGGTAAGTTGCTCAGTGCTATGTCCTGCACGTTTCATGCTGGAGCAAGCATACGATAGGCTCTGTGCAGAACACATGCCCTTCCTGCGTGGAAGCACAAACGTTCCGTGCGTGATAGTATCACGCGACCGGTGGGGCCATGTTGTAGGGCTATGACGGGTTCGGGTGGACAAAAGATTAGTGGCGATAATTGGTCATTGGGCACCCTTGGTATATTTTTTAGCCTTGTATTCCAAGGTTTGTGATAGGATCCCCCCCGATGACAGTGATGGTCTCCTGCAGCGTGGCTGAAGGCTTGATTGCCTGAGGCTCGAATCGTCGAGCAACGGAGCAGGAGTGGCGATTAGTGTTTAGATATTACGTTTGTGCGGTGTAAAACCCGAAAGGGGAAATGACTCGGAAGAGATACGTTGCATGGAAGATTCAAGATAATACCAGGACGGGAGTGGATGTTACTGTTGGTACGTCATTGACGCGGAAGGGTCTGAGGGTTAGATGCAGTGCAGTTTATATAGCACTTTTTTCGCGGCTCAGTAAGACCTGGAGATAGCTGTCGCGCATTATTTCAGAGGACGGGCTCTCTATATCGAAGGGAGTTTTTGGGGAACAGATGTTGCGATAAAGCGCTTAATTAGCGGATCAGCCAAGTTATAATTTTGCCCCGCAGGTATAACTGTCACCGTTTGTTATAACTGCAGTCTCCTCAGACTTGAACGTTGGCATCTAGGCTAGAGAGACTGACACCGGCGATAATTGCACTGTGCTTTTGTCACGTGTAGGGATACCTCCCACCCTTTTATCCTATACACATCATTGTGGCAGAAACCAAGATAAAGAAACCCACTGCAAGCTATGCTAGTAGAATCTGCATGTTTAAGCATCTACTAACCCATTGGCCTTGTAATATATACCGATGGCTACTAGACCATATCTACCGATATTTTCTCGGCCAAGCACCACTTTAGCAAGCCCTTGTGGAGTATCCAGATCGTTAGTCCAGAGCTTGGTCTCAATGTGCGATAATAGTCGTCTATACACCAATTCACGTGTCAAAGAGCACTAAGCATTTGTTCTAAAAGCAGTCACGTAAGCCATGATTTTCGTTTTACTTTAAACGCTCGGCCCTTTAGGGCTTTTCACGTTTGCACGTGACATTTCCACAAGCTTTTCTTTTCAGCGATTGCCCTTCCCATTCCCAACCATTTTCACCAGGAATTTCCTCTGAAAAATTTATCATGGGGGCTGCATCCGCTTGTTTCCCCTGCCTTTCTCTTCTCAGTATATCAAAACAGTCGATTGAAAACCACCACCCCCGGCTTTCCACGTTACATTCCGACTCTTATATATCAATAATTAATTATGTCTGCTCCAGCTGAAGCTCCAAAGAGACAATTCGGTGGTGACCGTCCACAGAGAGGTGGCAAGCCACAAAGAAAGGGTAGAAACCACGGTGACGACAAGGGTGGTTGGACCCCAGTTACCAAGTTGGGTAGATTGGTCAAGGCCGGTAAGATCACCACCATGGAACAGATCTACCTCCACTCTTTGCCAGTCAAGGAGTACCAGATCGTTGACCACATCTTGCCAGACTTGAAGGATGAGGTTATGAGAATCAAGCCAGTCCAGAAGCAGACCTCTGCCGGTCAAAGAACCAGATTCAAGGCCGTCGTTGTCATTGGTGACTCCAACGGTCACGTTGGTTTGGGGATCAAGACCGCCAAGGAAGTTGCCGCTGCCATCCGTGCTGCCATCATCATCGCCAAGTTGTCTGTCATTCCAGTCAGAAGAGGTTACTGGGGTACCAACTTGGGTGCTCCACACTCCTTGGCCAACAAGACCACCGGTAAGTGTGGTTCCGTCTTGGTCCGTTTGATCCCAGCCCCAAGAGGTTCCGGTATTGTTGCCTCCCCAGCCGTCAAGAAGTTGTTGCAGTTGGGTGGTGTTGAGGATGTCTACACCTCTTCTAACGGTTCTACCAGAACTTTGGAAAACACCTTGAAGGCCGCTTTCATTGCCATTGGTAACACTTACGGTTTCTTGACTCCAAACTTGTGGGCCGAAACTGAATTGCAGGTTTCCCCATTGGACACTTACGCTGACGAAGCCCTTATCTCTAAGAAGAGATTCTAAGCAGATCGCTTTTCTTGATTTTGGGTCATGGGTTAGTCCACTTTACTGTGCCGTGCTAGCCGTTGCTCATGTATATGTTTGTATAATCAGAAATTTAATTTGTTTAAAAATTGTAGATAGCTGAAGCAAGCATTTGGGACGGAAATCAGCCATCACTAGGATGGAGACAAGCTTCAGATGAAGGAGAATTGATAGCACGCTCTTTACGTTGTAGAACCCTTGTATTGCACTCCTCACGTCTTGCATAAATTCCTTGTCATGTTGCACTTTATCTTTTTTTTATCAAATTTTCTTCCGCCCACAAAGACTTCGTTATCTGGTTTTTCTTTACTCGCTCCAATTTACTCTACCCCAGATGGACTAGGTCTGTCAACGCCAGCTAAAGAAGCTTACGTTTGAAGAATTCAAAAACTGAAAAGATGGCAACATTGGATTACTAGAGACGGTAAAAACGCCAGATATAGAATAAATGGCTAGAAAAGGTTACCTTGGGTAAAATACCAGCACTATATAAATAAATAGTCATAAAACTAAGGGCAAAATACGGCCTCGCCGCTACAACTTCGGCTTCGCCACAAACGCCTGCGCAATAATCCTCCGCTGAATCTTCCCCGTCGCCGTCTTTGGCAACGCCTCCACAAAGTAAATCCTTTCTGGTACCTTAAACGCGGCCACCTTCTTTCTCAAGTACGCCTGGAACTCCTTCTCGCTCAAAGACGCACCCTTCTTTAGCACCACCGCCGCCTGGACAACCTGCCCGTACTTTGCATCTTCCACACCGAAGCTCACAGCCTCGCCCACAGCCGGATGGGCCAACATGAGCCCATCGAGCTCAATCGGTGAGATCTTTTCTCCACCGCGGTTGATTAACTCTTTAATTCTCCCGGTAATCGTCAAGTAGCCCTCAGAATCAAACTTCCCCTGGTCGCCGGTGCGGAAGTAGCCTTGCTGGCTGAAGGCCTCGGCATTTGCCGCGGGGTTGTTCAAGTAGCCGCGGGTGACGTTTTCGCCGCGGATGGCAATTTCGCCCACCTCGCCTCGCCCCAAGACCTGGTCGCCCTCCGCTGAGAGAATCACCACCTCGATCGCGCCCTGGGCGAGGCCGACCGTCCCGGCCTTGTGCGGCCCCTGCGCAGCCAACGGGTTCAGACACATCTGGTGGGCTGCCTCGGTCATCGCGTATGCCTCTAAAACCGGCACGCCAAACTTTTCCTCCAACCGGGCCAATGTCACCGGGGCCAAAGCTGCGGAGCACGAACGGATGAAGCGGATCTTGGTCTTTGCCGGTGGCGGGGTGTTGAGCAAGATCGTATGGATGGTTGGGACCGCAGAATACCAGGTGGCGTCGCCAGCGGCAAAATCGCCCCAGAACGCCTTTGCAGAGAACTTTGGCGGGATAATTGCCGCGCCGTTGGTGTAGAGCGTGGAAAGAAGCGCGCCAATTAGCCCGTGGACGTGGAACAACGGCATCACGACGTAGGAGCGATCACGCGGGGTGAGGCTGTAGGTCTGGGCAATGTTGTCCATGGACTGGAGGAGGTTGCGGTGGGTCAAAGGAACGGCCTTCGGACGACCGGTAGTTCCGGAGGTGTGGAGGATGAGGGCGATGTCGTCAGGACGAGAGGTGCCGGCGAGTTGAGCTACGCTAGCGGCAGGGCGAGTCGCCACGGACAGGGGAGCCGCCCCGCCACTGCGAGCAACTTCTCCGGCCTTCCCAAAAACGACATACTCCACCCTGTCCCCTCTATACGCAACCTCCACCACGTACGCGCCGTGGTCTTTCGCCGCCTGGACGATCGGCCCATTCGCCGCAAACGTCCCCTGCGGCACGAGAATCACCCTGGTGTTCAAGTCCTGGAGGTAGAAGTCGAACTCGGCCTTAGTATAGGCAGGGTTCAACGGCGAGGCAATCATGCCGTTCGCAACGACGGCGAGGAACGCAGCTGTGAACTCAAGACCGTTTGGGAGCGCCATGGCAACGGACGACTGACCGGCTATCTTTGCCGCAGCGCTCGCCAGAAGCGCGCTCGTGACAGCGGCGACGGGGCCAGCTGCGAACATTGTCTGCAAGTGCGCGACCATCGCCGCGAGCTGTGCATAGCTGACGGTGGGCCCGCCTGGGAGAATTACTGCGGGCGCAGCGTTTAACTTAAAAGCGGTATTGAAGGTGTGCATTGTGAGTGGATTATGGCGGAAATGGAGGAGGGTGAATAGGGAAAGACGGAGCGTTATATAGGGGAGGGAGAGGTAGGGGATAAGTTCTCGGGCGAGCTAACTCCAGACGATAGTCGGGCCGATCCGGATCGAAAAGCGGAAGCACGTGATGCCGCATGCACATAGTTTCGTGGAGGCTGAAAGAATCAGTTTGTGGGTCGTGTTAGTATTTATCAAACCTTGACATTGCTGGGTTTGTAGATTGTTAAACCTAGAATTTATCAACGTGTGGGTTGTACGATGCCGCCAGCGAAGAGTTTCCAATCGTCAATCGCAAATGACCAGTTTTTACCAGGCCATTTCGAGTCGGAGGTGTCCGGCAGGTGACGCCATCCCGCGTGGGGACAGCCGGAAAAATGAACACGAGGTTTGTGAGTGAACTTTTAGGTTTACTTCTAGTCGGTATTGTGGCTTTATTATTTGGTCTGACTTACCCAGAGGTCTTAGATGTGGTTGCAACCAGCACGGTACATAGATTGTAAGTTGTATAAGTGTTTGGCACGTGATCAGATAGGTACCGGGGCTGAGATAACGTATCTTAAGCACAGAAGTCACACCAGATCGTATTAGAATACGGTGAAAGGTGGTGGTTACATGGCGGTATGTCTCGGTGGAGGAAACGGTAGATAGGGAAACTTGAGCTTTCGGTAAGATTCCATTCGTTGTGGAGTACTTGGAACTGATTATTTACACCATGGCCAGTATAAGGGATATAGTCATAATATGGGATACAGTCATAATATAGGATACAATCATAATATAGGATACAGTCATAATATGGGATCTTTGATATAACCCAAAACCGAGGGCATTAAAACTGTCATAAAGTCTTATACTGTCAACCGGCATACTGAGGAGCTCAACATTCTATATCTGTTCAAGTTCCGTTTCTCCAGTTTCTGTTCAATTTCTATGTCTGTTCAAGCACCATTACCGCGTAGTTTAATTAACACAAACCTCGAAAAGTCTTCGAACCTTATCTTGTCTAAGTTGAGTTATACGCCTCGTCTGTTCTTAGTACCAACAGACATACAATACTGTTGAAGGTAAGACTCTTCCTCGAGTTCTTCCATGCGTTCATAGGCATCACTCGGAACTTTAACAACACCCAGCTTAACTTCCCATTACATTTCTATCCCTCAGATTTTGTTATGACACCAGATCACCCTTCCTGAATTCCACGAGAAAGCAGCGCGGTCAAAAAAAAACAGACCTTGGCCTATCTTAGAACCTGCAAACGTCTTTCCATTTCTCTACGCAACGGGTTGACATTTGTATAACTGCCATTTACGCGCCTGTCACTGCACTTGTCCTAGCCACTTTCCTGGCCTCCCGTTGTACTTGAATCCAGCTTTTGTAGACGGCCATAATACAAATCAGGCCAGGCTTAACAGCCAGGATAAATGTACCCCCATGCACGATCTATTGTATATCCCTGTCCGTTTAGGTGCCAATTGTTGTTTGATTTGCTCGTTGTCCGTTAGAGCCGCTGTGTCACTTACATGTTTAACCAAGACCCTGTGAAAACCATTCACACTACCCAATATATAAGCGCTGTTCAGGTAGTAGTTCTCTGGACTTGTCAGAACGGACGTACTTCGGGGCCATTCTGAAAAACGCACTGACGCCCAATTAGGATCCAAATTGGGGCGCACGTGCATGTGAACCCAGTCTGCCCTTGCATGCATGTCCGCCAAAACAAGCTCACCTCCGCGGCTCGCGAGAACAGGCGTAGCCAGATAGTCCAAAGATTTGATGGTTTAAGGGCCACGAATAGACCATCAACTTCCCTCTAGTTTGAACATAAGTCTGCTCCGTAGTTTCTGGAAAAAATACCGTGTTATAAGTGACGTCGATTGCTTTTAATTGCGTCCGCACCATACTCGCATGCTGCGAATTCTGCACTCCGTCTCTGCAGCTAGTTTAGGCCGCTCCCCCTGCTTCTACGGAGAAACGTAATCATCAGCATGAGGCAGCTCATAAAACCCAGGGCGTGCAGCCTCCTTATTGGCGAGCGTGCAAAAAAATAATAACCACATGGCATTTTAACCCCAGAAACACTCAGAGTTCAGACAAATTCAGACCCCAGACACATTCAGAATCTAGACACTGAGTAGCCATTTTCTCCTCCTAGATACCGCGTAGTACCACTCACCGGGAACCTCAGTTCGACTCAGCTCCTTTAGGTTCGCTGTGTGCAGGTCTGCCTCGCAAAGGATGCAAGGCGGGTGCCCGTGAAAAACTCTAGAAAAACAGCTGGTGGCATTTAGGACGGCTAATCAGTTCCCTCACTCTTGTGGAGGTAGTCTTCTTTTGTTTTCCCAGTTACATTGGTATTTGCTTCCACTGCTTTTCTAGAGATTTGGTTCTAACCAGTCATTGCTTCATATCCCTTCCCCCTACCCACACATCCTATTCGCATGACGCCCTCGAATATTCACATTGTGCGCGAAGACTCGCTGCTCAGCGTGCACGACGACAACGAAAACTACTTCGACTCACGCAACTACGAGATCTCGCCGACAACATCCGCGGTGCCGCGTGTGGCCGCGCCGGCCACGCTCAACTCCACCATCTTCTCCTCCACCATGCTCAGCAAGGACGTGTTAGACGAGCCGGCGGACCTGTCCGACTACTCGTTCGCGCGGCACGTAGTGAACGCGAGTTTCAACAGCGACTTGCAGCTGGCGCCTTCGGACGACGCGACGATCCACGAGGAGCTCGTGCCCGAGGTGCCGCCCAAGGCACGCAACGGGTCGGTCGTGTCGCTCGCTCCGGCGAAGATTACCGTCGCCTCTACTTCTGCCGCCGCCTCACCCAAGACACGCGCACGCGTCTTCCCCGATACTGTCGCGAGCCTGCCACTGAGCGCACACCTGGAGCTCGACGGCTACGACCACGCGATCCTCAAGGATACAGCGCTCCGCCTCCACCGCCAGGAGTTCCAATCCATCCGGGTTGAGGAATACACCCAGTATCTCGCGTCGCCGTTACCGGAAAATGAGATCATCCGCGACTACTACATGGACTTTTTTCTCTGGAACAAGAGCTTACTCAACAGTTTGCGCACGCTCTGCTCAAAGCTCTACTTCAAGGGGGAGTCGCAGGAGATTGACCGGATTTTGCGGAGCTTCGCAAAGTCGTGGTTGAAGCAGTTTCCCGAAAACATCTTGGGGAGCGGGATCGAGGAGATCCACGTCGCGAGTTACAGCTTGATTCTCCTAAACACCGGCTTGCACAACAACAACTCCACGCGGCGCATGTCAAAGGACGAGTACACCCGCAACACGATTCTGACGTTGATGGCTCTCGCGGCGGAAAGCGGGCGCGCGCGCAAGTTCGACATTGCGCGCAAATTGACGTTGGAGCGCGAGCTTCTCTCTTACTACGAGCAGCTTGCGCACGAGGCGTTACCGCTCCATACGACCGCGAGTACGCGGCGAGGCATGCGCAACTCGATCATCTCGACAATCACCAAGCACGACGAGCCGCGCACGGGCGGATTCAGTAGCCGGCGGCTGTCGGTAACGCGGCGCGGCGGACTGGCGGCAGCGTCGCTTTTCTCAACGGACGAAACGTTCTCACACTTTGACGAATCGATCATCGAGGAGGCGGACGAGAACATTGACGACTTTGACGAGAATGGTGACGAGCGCCTCGTGGGGTTCGCGCGCGCGTTGAAGAGCGAGCCGCACCTGCACGCGCCTGCCTCCTCGGGGGCGTCTGGGGCAGGCCGCGGGTCGGACGTACCGCCCGGTGTGCGCGCGCGTGCGAGCAGTAGTACCATTGGCCGCAAGCCGTCGGGTGCGATGGGTGGCCTCGCGAACGCCGACAACTTTGACGCGAGCTTCCAGATCCTTCAAGACGAGTTCGACACGCACCTTGACTTGCAAGGCGCGCCGTACATGAAGGAGGGTTTGTTGCGGTACCGTGCGAGCGACGTGGGCGGTGCTGGTGCGCACCGGTCATTCTTTGGCGTGCTCCGTTCGTCGCTGGCGCGCGACAGATGGGAGGAGAACCTCGTGATTGTTTCGATGGGTGTGTTACGGATCTATTCGTTTAACAAGAGTCTCGTGAAGAAGCGCGACGCACAGGCCAAGCCGCGCACACCCGCACATTCGCGCACGGGCGTCTCGTCGCGCCGCTCGTTCATGCTGACGCGCAGCGTTGACACGAACCAGAGCTATGCGACTGCGACGGGAGCGCCGAGCGCGGAGGTGGTCGGGGACGGGAACTGGATGAAAAATGCCGTCAAGATTGGCGACTACAACTTGTGCTCGGGCTACGCGGCAATTGTGCGTAACATCCCCGTCAAGCGCAACGAATGCTACTGGGCGATCCAGATTCCGCGGCCCGGTGCTACGCCTGCGAGTTCCAAGGAGGCCGTGGGTACTTCCGCGGTCGCGTTGATGGGCGATCATGTAACAACGATCACGTTCTGCGCGGGAACAAAGGAAGTGGCACAGGAGTACGTTGACACATGTAACTTCTGGGCTGCCCGCATCACGGCGATTCCGATCGAGCAGCCAATCACGTCGCTCGAGTACGGGTGGGGGGCGCGTGTCACTTCCTCGCTGAAGATTGCGCGCTGGGCGTACGCGCCCGGCGGTGTGTACTTGTCGCGCGACCAGATTTTTCCACAATTAGCCGCGATGATCGACTTTTTCCATCACTTGGAGGCGCGCGTACACGCGCACGTCGCGTGCAAGTCCACCGTTATGGCCAGTGATGTCAAGAAGCGTGTGGGCAGCAAGACTCACCGCCTTATTCTTGACAACTGGCAGAATCAGATGACGATGTTGCAGTACGACCACTTGCGATACAAGACATATCTTCAGATTTTGATTGTGGGGGCCAAGTCACGCTTGCTGCTTATGGAAGCGACGCCCGACCTCCTGGAGCATGAGCCATCCGCGACGGACATTGATGCGATTGACGATGATTATGTGCCGCCGTTTGACGTCGCGCGGCTTCGCGAGCAGATCGCGGAGACCGAGGCGTACTTGGGTGCGCGCGCGGACATGAAGAAGTCCAAGGGGTCGCTTGAGTTGTGGAAGGTGTTGGATAAGGACATTACACCGCTTTCGGGGATGGTAGATGTCAAAGAAGAGCAACGAGTGAATTGAGCGAAACAGGAACGACCCTGTATTTCAGCTCCAGGTTTTTGGCAGCTCTGCGTGTTTTGTTTCATTTCATTTCTATTTAATTTTTTTTTCTCGAAAACACGAAGCTGCAAATGGTGTATTATTTCTCTTTTGTGTTTCAAATGATGATGAGCTTGTATTATTTTTTATATCTAATATGTAATAAGTTTACAAGACAATGCGCTGCAAAGATCTGGGGTTTAAATCAGTATCAAAAGCTGGTTTTCGAAAGATTACTAGAAGTCTGTGTTTATTGAAAGGGATTCTTGGTGTACATACCTCTACACGGTGTTTTCCCATACTGATTCAGGTATATCCTTCTATTTCGTAGAGGGATCGAAATAGCATTGTAGAGAAGCTAGACTTTCTACACAAGCTCCCCCCCCCCCTCGACTCAGCCTACTACTTGAGATTTAGGTACTTGAAAAATTGATACTGAAATTAAATAAATAACACCTACAGGCTGTATACTATACATCCATTTTCGATATATTCCATGTATTCAAATTTATACACCACATAAATTTACAAAATTTATTCATTCTCGATACAACACTAAGCCTAAGCTCGTAATACTCCGCCTTCGCTAAAATCCCATTCTCTTCACCACATAACTTTGCGCTACCACCCCGAAGCTCAAGTTCAACCCGTCGTAGATCCACTCCTTGACCCATTCCGCCGGGTCTACATCCTGTAAGCTCGCAGCCGCCTCACCATCCTTCTCTTCACCCTCAGTAGAGCCTACGGCCGACCCGTCGAGCCACTCAGCCCACTTAAGTGGGAACGGCTGAGAACGGGTGATGATGGTAATATCGTGGCTGATGTCCTTCAAGATGATGGTGAACGCAAAGGAATTGGCGGAGAAGGAGTCGATAGTGATTAAGGATTCCTCGTCTGTGCTGGACGACGGGATGGAAATAGGCTGGATCGTGATGAACATATCTGACCGCTTGGTAGGATTGGCGTCCTCCTTGGTCTCCTTGTAGTGCTTGATAGCGTCTTCCAAGTTGGCAAAGGCCAACTTTTCCCCGTCGGAAATCTTTCCGGTGAAGATGTTCAAATTTCTCACCTGCTCTTCATCAGAGCTTTCGTCGGCTTTAGGTTGCGAGTTGGACACATGGACACTCACGCCGCCCTCTACCTGGCTCATGACACGTCTGAAGTTGCGCGCCACCAAGGAGTCGATATAGTGATAGTTTTTCACATCGTGCACTAAGCTGATTTTCAATACCTCGACAGGGTCGACGCCGCCGTTCACCAACGTGTTCATCACCACGTCAGTGAACCTGTTGCCGAAGAGACTGATGTTCTTTGATAACGAATCCATCGCCTTTTGTGCTTCGTCCACGTTAACCGAAGCCTTTGTGGTCTGTGCCACGTCGTGTAGCGCTTGGGTCAACTGTTCCTCACGGGCGTTAAGATCCAATTGCTTGAGCGCCTCTTCTGCCTTTGCCGAAGCGCTGCCCCAGAAGGAGCTGACCTTGGTGGAGGCCCCCGAAGACCACCAGTTGGAGATTGACGCAATCGGATCGGGAAGATCGATTACATCATCATCATCCTGGTTTGTCTCATCAGGACCGACCTCTGTCGGTTGCTTATGCTCAGGCTCGGTTTCCTTGACTTCAACCGCTTCTTTGGCGATCGGCACCGGAGTAGCCGTGGTTGACCTCTGAGCCTTTTTCTTGGTATCCTCGGCGGCCAATTCATCCAAGAACCCCAAGAGGTCTTCATCCTTGGCCCCAGTCTTGGGGGTATCTGGAGTGGCGCCTGGGGCGGCCTTCTCTGGCAACGAGTTCAAAAAGTCGAGCACGTCGTCGGCCTCAGATGATTTCTTAGCGGACATTGAATATGAAATACTGAATGAATTGATCTCAAACTGGAGGTCCTATTGGGGTTCGTATATTGGGAATGATTCCTGTTCGCAATACAGGTTGTGACTGAAAGGATATCAGTGCGTGATTTGCTTTTGAGTCCTTGTTATCACGTGGTCTTTTTAGCAGGGATATGCGCAATATCAGCCGCACAGGGAACTAGATAGGAAATTTTCGTTTGGCAAAGTAATCGCCCTAGAGCCACCAGCCGATAAAAAAAAAAAAAAAAAAAGGTATTATATGTGGTTGACCTGTGTCTCTAGCGGTATATTTATCTAAACACCAGGTTCAGTGCACTGCATTGTATACTGGAGGTGGAACAAGCTCTGCTTAGAGGATAACTTGGTTGTACCTACTCCTATTGGCCGTTTATACATACATTATAAACAGTCAGAAGTTATCCCGACGTTATTCAACAAATGCTCCTTTTTACCAATTAATAACAGGAAATTTTTAGGTACTACATCCTTTTAACCAAATATAAATGCACCTGCAGCATCTTTATTATACTAATGGGCACTGGGATAGAGGAGTTCAGGCATTCCCCTTTTGTTACTACGAGTGGGGCTTCTGGAGACATCTAGCTTCGTGAATAGTACAGTCTACCAGACTCTGTCCTTATCGATTATCCAACGTATGCCAATTTCAAAAAGCATTTATGGCTGGAAAGAAACCATCATAGCTGTTTCCTACGTAATATTGTAGGATCCTAAAGTGCTCGATCACGTGACCCAAATGAGCACTTTTTCTTTTCTTTTTCTAACCTTCATGTAGAAAAATACTTAATCACGCGTCAATCTCACCGTTCTCCTTTACTATTCCTGCTGGTCATTTAACAGATAGTCAATATCTATACTCAGACAAACAATATCCCATGCATCCGCAATTAGAAGCCGAACGATTCGTCCCGTGCCAGGAGTTGATTGACGCCTTGGAGCACTGCCACAAGCAGGATTACATCTCCAGAGCGCTTTGGGGGCTCTGTAACGATCCTAAGGAGGCCTTATCGCGTTGTCTTCACGAGACCCGTCTCAGCCAGGTTAGAGAAAAGATTATCGTGGGTAAGGAGAAACAGAAGGGCTTGCAGGCTAAGTGGCGTGAGGCCCGTGAGGGTGCCTATGGGAAGGATGAAAAGTTGAAGAAGGTTATCGATGCCGAGTACGCTTTGAAATACGGCCAGAAACCTGAAACCACAGCTGAATCCGGCTAAGGATTGAACCCATGGCACTGCCTCTGCATGGCAGTTTTCTCCGCTTTTAGATACCCAGGTAAAGTAAGGCTGCATCTCTGTACATACCCACCTTAAATGAACACATAATATAACGAATGATGAGCTGTATAAATGATAAAGTCTGTCGGTGTAAACTAACGGACAGGATCTGACACCTATGGGTCCTTCAAAGAAGCCTGTATCTTAGAGATTCGGCCATCTTTCAGGATTACAGCAGCTTCGAGTCTGTGTGGTTGGGAATCTAATCTCAGCACCATCTTACTAGCGTATTTATGCAATGGCTTAGGATTTAGAGCTACTTGACTCCAGCCAAATCCATACTCGTATTTCCTCATGACATAACCCCCCGGCCTTTCCGTGTGCCTATATCATGTCCTACATGAGGGTCTCGGGTCAAGTTAAAATCAGACATTATTCCTGGGGAAAGATTTCAGTTGGATGTAGAGATATCTAACCTATCGTATTAGTACTTGTACCGCCTAGTACAGGTGGTATCCCACGGCTAGAAGTAAAGTATACCAGGAATAGACCAAAAAATAGGGCTGATGGAAGTTAAATAAACCACGTTTTAAGCTTACAGAGTAACCGGTCATTTCGCCAATCACGTGCCGAATCTCGATGGTCGAAAGCGTCATCGATTATCTAATTAGCCGACCAATCCGGCACAACGTTCCTGCAGTTCACCGGTTGTGCGCACGTGCTCCGGTCTTTTATTTCTCACTGTTTCCTGCTGGACCTACCGCAATAGATTCAATATTCATATATTATCTTTTGGGTCTCTTACTATCCATGTTTCGCCTTTATTATAAACAATTTCACTATTTATACCTTTCAAGGGAAAAGCTGCGCACGGTTTCTGACCAACTAGACCCCGACATGCGTCACCTGAAACTTGCTCCGTGTAGGAGCGGGCAAAGTTCCCCTGCTTAAAACCTAACATAGACCATTCATTCCACTTGACATCAATCTTTACTTCAACCAACATGTCCAGACCTTCAGGCCCTCCACCGGGATTTCCAGGTAACAGCAATGCTCAGTACCTGCAAGGTCAAAACTATCAGTACGGCCAACAAGGCCAAAACCAGTACGGTCAACAAGGTCAAAACTATCAGTACGGTCAACAGGGCCAAAACCAGTATGGTCAACAAGACCAAAACCAGTACGGCCAGCAAGGTCAGTACCAGGGCCAATATCAAGGCCAGTTCCAGGAAGGCCAAAACCAGGGCTACAGCCAAGGGAGACCTGGCGTCCCTCCTCCTGGCTGGTCGAACCAGCAATACCAGCAGCAAGCGAACTCCCAGTCGGCTTTCCAGGAGCAATCTTACGGTAACAATGTACAGATCCATTCTGCAGGTAATCTGTTACAGGCTCCTTCGACCCACGCCCAATCCTTCGGGGCTGGCACCAACTACAACTACAGGTACTCCAACTGTACCGGACGGAAAAAGGCGTTGCTCGTGGGGATCAACTACATCGGGACCAAGAATCAATTGAACGGGTGCATCAACGACGTGAACAATGTGGCCCAGTTCTTACAATCGCACGGCTTTCCAAAGGAAAACATGGTTGTTTTGACGGATAATAACACGACCCAGCGCAGCATTCCAACGGGGCAGAACATCCGTGACGCGATTGGCTGGCTCATCAAAGACGCGCAACCAAACGACTCGTTGTTCTTTCACTATTCCGGGCACGGAGGACAAACCAAGGACTTGGATGGCGATGAGAGTGACGGATATGACGAGGTCATCTACCCAATGGACTATGAGGTCAACGGTCACATCGTGGACGACGAGTTGCACGCGATGCTCGTCAGACCATTGGCTGCGGGGGTCAGGTTGACCGCGCTCTTTGATTCGTGCCACTCAGGCTCCGTTCTCGACTTGCCCTACATGTACTCCACCAAGGGCGTGTTGAAAGAGCCAAACTTGGCGGAGGAGGCGGGGAAGGACTTGCTAGGTGCGGTGACGTCATATATGCAGGGAGACATGTCTGGTGTGATGAGCCGTGTCACCGGGCTATTCGAGTTGGCGACCAACGGCGGGGAGAACGAAAAGGCACATGAGAAGCAACGCCAGACGAAGACGGCGCCTGGGGATGTGATCATGATGAGTGGGTGCAAGGATAATCAGACGAGTGCCGATGCGAAGGAGAACGGGGTTGCAACCGGGGCTATGAGCTACAGTTTCATCCGGGTCATGGAGGCTGGAAAAGACCAAACCTATTTGAGCTTGCTCCAGAACATGAGAGAAGTCTTGATGGGGAGGTACTCGCAGAAGCCACAGTTGAGTGCGTGTCATCCGATCGATACCAACTTGAAGTTTGTTATCTAGGGGTGTATCTGGAGTGTGTTTTTGTTTAGTAAATGATTTTTTGATAAAGGTGTAGTTGGGGATGAATTAGCTGTTTTTTTGTCCTTGGTAGTTTCCAGTGTCGGTTGATTTACTTCCTATGGCGATAAAGTCTTGTATAATAATTTCTCCCGTCGTAATTTTAAGCTACAATCTTTGTGTCTAGGCATTTGTTAAATGCTAAAAAAATATTTCTCAGAATGCTATACACATGTTTACAGATGTATTGTAAAAATATGAGCAATGCACAAAACTTATCTATTTTTAGCATTGCCTATTAAGTTTCACTATAACAGATAGTGGAACATAAAAAAGGTCAAATGATTTCGCCCAGGATCGAACTGGGGACGTACTGCGTGTTAAGCAGGTGCCATAACCAACTAGACCACGAAACCATCCGATAAATGAAAGTACCAAGCAGAACCATACTCACCATCAGAGTAACCCAAACCCCACACTCTCAGCCTACGAGCTATACCTCCACTATTCCCGACCAGCTAGTACCGCACATACACACGAGTAAAGAGTATCCATCAAATCTAAAAGGAACAAAAACAAAAAGCCATATCACACAAACCAATCCTCTATAGCCACTTTACATCACCACACACTTCTCCTGGTCGTTGGAGGCGGGGTTATTCGTCTTCTCCACCTCCTGGATCAACACCTCGAAGCACTTGGCCACATTTTCGTTATTGCGAGCACTGGTCTCTACAAAACCACAGCCCATCTCGTGGGCCAACGCACGGCCCTCCAGCTCCTCCACGTGTCTCTGGGAGCCGGCCAAGTCAGACTTATTCCCAACCAACACCATGGGGACGCTATCGGTACCTGTGCTGTTTAAAATCTTGTCGCTTATCACGCGAATCATCTCGAAGGATGAGCGGGATGTGATGGAGTACACGAGCACGTAGCCGTGCACGCCGATGAGGTGCTTCTGGTTCATGATGGAGAACTCATCCTGGCCAGCAGTGTCCAAAATCTCGATCTCAAAGTCCTGGCCCTTGAACCGGATGGACTTGGAGAACTGGTTTTCAATGGTTGGATAGTATGACTCCACAAAGTGCTCCTCGCAGTACTGCACCGTGAGCGACGATTTCCCCACGGACCTTCCGCCAACGATACATATCTTTCGTGCTCTTGGGCTCATAATCTAGCGGGTTAGTATCCCAGGTGAATCAGGGGGTGCGAAACATACGTTTGTGGTGATGGAAAGACAGAAAGTGTGATACGTGGGCTTGTCTGATCTCAAATGTGGAGCCGAACGAGGCTGCGGCTCGCCCGGGTAACTCAGCGAAATTGCAGCAGGTACAACCCAAAGTATTTCTGAATTTGTATAATTTATTGGAATAACATCACCAGCAATATATATGTGGCTTGAAATAAGAGAAGGCAGGAGAGGGGAGTGGACCCCGTGTCAGCAATACTACGAACTACATCCTGTAATTGCCAACGCCATCGTATCTATTAAATTGATATTTTTTATTTAGGAATTTTCCACTACCATTCAAACCACGGCTCCGATTATTGTTGGCCGTGTGGGTTTCCACTTCAGCTATAATTTTGATTTTTTTTTTTCAACTTTGCGGTCAATAGGTTGAAAAATTCTAATAAATGCCACCTCACCAAACTTGGAGAGCCGCTATATACGCTAGCTGTCCAAACCACCTGCTTATATAATTTACCAGTCTTTATCTAGCATATCTGTGCATCACCGTAGAGATGCCAGTGTGGACCTGTAGCGTTTTATACACACTTGGTAACCCTGCCCGCCTAAATAAAGTCATAAATTGGCTGTTTATGTATCCTTCCAAGTGCACTCTTTAATTGCACTTGCATCATGCACCACGCTCGTCTTGAACCAGTGCAATCTTATCCCTTGACCATCCTTTATCATTAATCATTTAGCTCCAGCTTACAAATACAATCATGCGCTTATTCTGAGGGTATTTCAACCGCTGGATTTACCCTGTAGAGCCACCATTGCCGTAGACCTAGGTATCGTTTAACACTAGATAACCGAATCTAATCTGACAAGGTAAAGCATGCCAGCAGACACGAACTTTGAGAAAGCACCAGATACTTAAGAACGCTCCAATTTACATTTTTTAGTGCAATTTTCCCCCCTTGGGTCAATATATCTACCGAATTTCCGCAGACAAGTATTTTGTTCTCGTTTGTACTCGCCTCTATATATTGCGTATATTGGATAGTTCATCCTATACACTGCAATACGTGTTATACTCATAATATCCTGTATATGGTGTCGGCACGATCGGAAAAACCTAGCCGTGAGATACAAAATACATGAGGGGAACAGGTAAAGGCACATTATTCGGAGAGAAAATGGCCCGTGACCATGTCACGTGACATACTGGAAAGAGTCCGAAATCCGCAAATGTGGGGAACACCGGAAATTGCATCTAGTTCTGAACATGTGACGACGTGGATTATTCGTATCTGACGACTCTTAAACCTCCTGTTACCTCGACGGACCACTAACAAGGCTTACCGGATTATATATACCCAACTTACTGCCGTATTCCACCCCCTGCTTAAACACTCAAACTTCACTTTTACAATCTAAACAATGGCGATTCTCATTTTGGAAGACCAATTGGCATTTTACCGGGCGTACCACTTCAATAAGATCAATGTGGCGATCCACGCAATTGGTGTGCCTCTGATTCTACTCTCCACAATTGTCGCGGCCCTGGCGGTCCCGCTCCCGTTCTTTAATAATCCCTACCTTAACTTGGGGTCTGCCAGCGCCCTCGGTTACGGAGTTTTCTACTGTCTTCTTGATCCCTTAGGGTACGTGGCATTGCCCTTGCTCGCATCGGTAGCTTATTTTACCGTCAACACACTCTTTGCCGAGTTTCCGGTGGCCCTGGTGGTCAAAACGGCGTTGGGTATTAGTGCTGCGGGCTGGGTAGCCCAGTTTATCGGCCACGGGGTCTTCGAAAAGCGGGCCCCAGCGCTTTTTGACAACTTGGTCCAGGCACTTGTACTCGCGCCATTCTTCATCTTGTTTGAATTGGTTTTTGCGGCTGGGTTCCGCAGGGACTTGAAGAAGAAAATGGACAACAAAGCTGGGGTTTTGGTGAGAGACTTCCGTGTGGGGAAGAAGGTCCAGTGAAGGATCAATTGTAAAGGTCAGAGCGAGCTAAAATCTTTTCTAGGAAGGCTCGTCTCATAGATGTGAAGGTCAAGGTGTTTAATATGCCCACTTTTGCTTTATTTATCCTAGGGGCTGATTTTTCTGTTTACTTCCCACCCTTTAAAGCCCCGCTGCGAGGCTATGTTTCACTTGCATCTCGCAAGATATTTATTTTCTACTTCTTATATTACTACTCCAGTTAATATATAGCGAACTATTTCAGTGGCTTATTTGTCCCGGGGGAATACTAGGCCCGCTCTGTTGAAGGTGTGGGTGCTTTAACATGTGGATTTTCAGGACCAGCTACAAAGCCATGAGGTGGTTAACTCAACGAAAGAAAACTAGATATTACAATGCTACCCCGACCTATGGTAAGGGTTGTAGAAGTAGGACTCACTATTCAAAATAGCTTGAAGGAGCTTAGCTTTCAGTAACCCAAGGCCAAAAACAGGGGCCTTTCCCTATTGCGCCTAACAATACAACCTGTACCAAGCAACGTTTCACGTCCTTGCTAATACTCTCTATAACAGATATTGTAGTCTGAATAACTTGCCACAAATATCCTGTCATCACCCTTTTATGATATCCCCCGATTCAGCCTATTACATAGACGGTCTCCTCACAATTGTCACTCGAAGCGTTTTGCGATTTCCACAACAAATTGATCCTTCAACCATTTGCATCATTCGTTATCGTACCTAGAAAGATAGGCGTAAAATAAACAGCGGATCACTGATACGAGCCCCCTTGTTGACAAACCATTCAAGCCCCTAGGTGAATTAGTATAAGCGCTCTCGATGATATCACCCTCACCTCGTCATTGACCCACATATCCCCTTGCAGCCAGGTTGGCACAAAAAAAATACTCCCTATTGCTGCTTGTTTAGCACAAAAGCCCTCATATTACTACATCTGGTTCTTTAATATGGAATTGATCTTAAATATGCTCTACACGAAGTAAAATGTATGCACGCTAGACATCTAGTTGTCTCTGATGTGTCTGTTGACAATCAGGTTCCAGAACAAGGTCTTGTCACCGTCACCCCAGAAGTAGTCCTTTTGTCTCATGTTCTGGTATTCGTATTGCTGTGGCCACTCCTCGTCGGACAAATGGGCCATGTGCTCTCTGTGCTTGGCATGCTCCAATTCAACGAACAAGGTGTTGACCCCAACGAGGAAACAGGCTGGCAACGCAATGTAGTAGGTGATTTTCTTCCACATGTCAGCGGTACCGGCGGCGTGGTCCTCAGCGGCCTTGACCTCGGCCAAGTACTTTTGGGCGGCCTCCTTGTTTGGAACAAAGTCGGAAATACGGTGAGGCTTGTTGGCCGCAGCGTGTTGGAAACGACGGCCAACAGTCTGAGATAATCTAGGGGTAAACTGTCTGAGCATTTTGGGTACTTAAAAGCGCTGGACGAGTATGTTTGGAATGGGTTGAAGATGCTTTTATCAGCTCACCAAAGATCCTGTACAAAGTTAGCTGACTTTTTCGTGCACCTGGAACCACGTTCATTGGATGGGGAGGGTCGTGTGTGGCAGAGCTGTGAGCGTGCGGTAATTTACCAAGGGGTAATTTTGGACACGGTCATGGTGTATCTACGATTGGCGGGGGTTTACCAATTCCCAGGTGAGCCAGGTTGTAGCCCTGGTTACATATAATGGTGAGGTAACACGGCTTGAAGTTGTTATTAGATTGGGATGAATTCCGACTTTTTATCGTTTGGGTTTCAGAACGCGCTAGTTGTGCTTTGGGAAAGCAAATACCACGTGACGGATATCTAGATCGAGGGATGTCTGTCGGTGCGTGCCATTGCTCAATAGGACGGCCACTTTAAACCAACTCCGGTGTTAAGATAGCGGTTCAGCGTTTCAAAATAATCCAGTTCCCGCGGGAAAAAATAAAAACACCCTCTTTAAGCTTTATACTGGATTGAAGAAATGAACCCAGACAGACAGTGCGCCAAGTTCGTATCGTACATATGCAGCCGTACCATGCGTCGTCCTCGATCATGTTTCGCTTTCTCCAGTCCCCCATACGAATTTAATACCCATGATCCCGTTTCATTGCGCCTATAATGCTTAATCTCGCTTGAAAATAGGCTAGGAAGAATGAAATCCGAAGCTGAGCTAACGATAATATTCGATTTAGCAAAAAGTAGGTACTTTAACCGGAAGACCTTTCTTTCCAGCAGCGATACTTAAACAAAAACAATACCCATGATCGTGTCACAACTTTTCTTTCACTGATTTTGTGGATTAAACAACATTGCTGGTTTAACTCGTTCCCCCCACGAACAGATCCCCTCCCCATCCACTCAAAGTACTAGCTCATCCAAACTCTTCTACATACCCGAGCGGGGGTCGATTTTTCAACAATACAAACGCTGCTAAAAAACCTGCAGCCATAAATTCCTTCCTTATACCGGTTCGGGAATTTCTGGCCTACAACCATGCCCTAACTATTGGACCAACCCACGGAGCCAAGACGAACTCCCGGAGATAGCCCCGTCGGCTCTTGGCGTCATGTGACATACCAGCCTTGAACGCCAAACCGGTGCGACGATATCTCCTCTAGCCATCGATGTAGATTAATAGCCCAAACCAGCCTACCAGAACCCCCCAGCACCATACTATCCGCCAAAAGGTAATATATATTAGTGAGAAATTTACCTGAGCCACTTAACCTATTATTAGTATCGAAATCACCGTTCCCCGGTAAAACGCATATGCCACCCAGCATCGGAAGTGAGATAAGCGCGGATGCAGGATAAGGTCGTGCCTCGCACTACAAATCGCTCCTCGTTTGCCAGCACCAGCCCGTCTCGCAAATCAAAGTGACAAAAGGAAACACGCTCTCCCCACACTCTCTCATCAATCTCCACCCACCACACCTTTGCTATGTCCTTCATTGGTATTTACAAGGCGATTTACGACTACGCGCCGCAATCGCCGGACGAGCTTGCGCTCACCCAGGACGACGTGCTCTATCTCTTGGAAAAGTCCGACACCGACGACTGGTGGACCGTCAAGAAACATATTCCCGCTAGCCAATCGTCGCCAGACGAACCCGAACCGTCGGGTTTGGTGCCGTGCACCTATATCGAGCCTGCTATCCCGATTCACACCGCCACGGCGCTCTATGACTATGAGCGCCAGACAGACGAGGAGTTGTCGGCTCCGGAGAACGCTACGCTTCAGGTGTACGACGTGTCTGACGTGGACTGGATCCTTGTGGGGCTCAACTCACAGTATGGGTTCATGCCTGCCAACTACCTTGAGATGTCTACTGCGGTCCCAGCCGCAGCTCCAGCCCCGGCCCCTGCCACGCTCGCAGCTCCAGTTGTCACCCACTTCCCTCCACCGCCACAGCATCCAAAATCCACGCCGTTGCCCCCACTCCCACAGGAGGCCTTCACGCCCCAGAGCAACAAGTACGGCGTCAGTGAGCCGGGAAGCGAGGACGAAGCCCCACCGATGCCCCAAAGACCCACCGAAGCGGCTAGAAACACCAGCTCCGCCACCGTTGTCAGACTGTCGCCGCTGCCACCATCAGTCCCAGAGCACGAGTACTCTGGCGAGTTCTTCAAGTGGCACATCGCGGAGCTCGACGGCCGCAAGAAGAAGAAGGTTGTCTTGGTTGTGGGCAACAACCAGTTGTTTTTCCAGCCGGAATCCGACAGCTCCTCCAGCGCCCGCCGCCACTGGTCCATTGCCGATTTAACGTCGGTTTCGACGGAAAAGAAGCATGTGTTCTTGGAGTTGAAGAACCCACGGGAGTCGATCGAACTCCACGCCGGCTCCCGAGACGTTGCCGAGGCCATCTTTGCGATCTGTGGCGAACTCAAGGGTGCCAACCAGGCGAAAGCCTTGAAGGAAGTGGCGCTGGCCTCTGAGCCTTCCAAGTCTAGCTTCAAGACCGCTAGGGTGTTGTTCGACTTTGACTCTCAGGGCACCGACGAACTTTCCGTCAAGGAAGACCAGGTGGTGTACGTCTTGAACGACTCAAAGTCGCAGGACTGGTGGATGGTGCAGAATGTCGACACTAATAGAACCGGGGTAGTCCCTGTGTCGTACCTCGAGGTCATAGGCACCAGCGCCCTTGCTAGCCTCACCAACCAGAAACTCACCGGGGAGAGTAAAAAGTCTAGTACCAGTGATAAGCTCAAACGGAGAATGTCGTTTGGGTTGTCCCCAGGAAGGTCCAAGTCTAGAGGCAAGGACGAAAGAGACAAGATTCGTGAGAGAGACGATCGTGAGAGAGCGCGCGAGAATAACCGCGAACTGGAGCACCGATCGAAGGGCTCTAGCTCCAAGGGCTCCAGCTCCATGCCAAATCTGCACCGCGTGCGCACATGGATTGATAACTCGGGAACGTTCAAAGTCGAAGCGGAGTTCCTCGGCTGTGTCCAGGGAAAGATCCACCTCCACAAAACTAACGGTGTCAAAATTGCCGTTAGCGCCGAAAAGCTCTCCCTTGAAGATTTGGAGTATGTGGAGAAGATCACCGGCACCAGCTTGGAAAGCTACAAGAATTCGTCAAAGGAGACCGAGAGAGAGGTCGAGGCAAGACTCCAGAGACAGAGACAGAGAGAGATGGAGAGAAAGAGGCAAAATGAGAGATCAGTTACTCCCCCTCCCAAGCCAGTTAGACCGGAGCAAAGCACCGAGAGAATGCCAGAGAGAAAGCCGGAGAGAGTGGTGGTCCAAAACCCAAACAACCACGGACCAGCTCCTAGTTCCTACGACTGGTTCGAGTTCTTTTTGAGCTGTGGGATTGACGTCGGCAACTGCCAGAGATACACCTTGAACTTTGACAAGGAGAAAATGGACGAGGGGATCTTGGAAGACGTTACCCCGGCGCTCTTGAGAACATTAGGGTTACGCGAAGGGGACATTTTGCGTGTCACCCGCTTCCTTGACGCTAAGTTTGACCGCAAGAAGGAAGCCAATAGTTCCGGCGCCGCTGAAACCCCAGTTTCTGGTGGTTTGTTCACCGAACCAACCGGTGCCCTTAAGGTGAACGCCGAGCCTGTGCCCAAGGTGGACGTTTCTGGGTTACCCTCCCCCGTGAAAACGGCCCCTGAGAGAAACTTGCTTGATGACGATGCCTGGGCTGTTAAGCCGGCGATTTCTGCCGGCTCCACGCCGTTTACCGGGTCCATGCAGGATTTGTTGGACATCAAGCCGTTGGTTCCAACCAAGTCGGGTGAGCAGCCGCAAGCTGCGCCAGTGCCAGCTCCAGCGGTACAGCCCGTCAAAACCGGCGGTAATGAAGTCCAGTTACCACCAACCACTGACCGTTCGGAAATCGCAGCGCAGCAGACGGGCGGGCTAGTGGCCATGCCTACTGGCTTCATGCCGATTGCCTATCAGCCAACCGGGTTTATGCCTATCCAGCAGACCGGTCTTGTCGCAATCAGAACTGGTGGCTTGGCTCCTCTCCAAACCGGCTCGTTCATTGTTCCGTTGCAGACCGGGGCTTTCACCAACGTCATGCCTGTGACCTCTTTCGGGGTTTCCTCTCAGATGACTGGCGGGATTCCATCTCAGACTACCGGTGGTCTTATTCCATTGCAGAGAACCGGTGGATTGATTCCATTGCAAAGAACTGGTACTACACAACTTCCTGCCGTGATGCCACAGACCAGCTTTGGCGCCATGCCGTCTCAAATTACCGGTGGGTTGATTCCATTGCAAAGAACTGGTGGTACTGCACAGCTTCCTGCCGTGATGCCACAGACTAGCTTTGGTGCCGCGCCTTCTCAGATCACTGGGGGCATGCCATCTTTTGGCATGCCGGCTCAGACTACTTTTGGGAACGCTCAAATGCCTGGGGGCTTGCCACAACCTAATGGGTTCGCACCGCAAACCAGTTTTGGGACCCAGCCGACCGGTTTCATTCCCCAGTCGTCTTTCGGTCAGCAGTTGGCGATCCAGAAGACCGGTGGTGTGGCAGTGCAGCCAAACTTTTCTGTGAACGTTCCGCCCTTGCAGCCTCAACAGACGTTCCAGACTCCAAACCAGTTTGCCATGCCCCAAAACACCTTTGGGTTACAATCCCCCGGATTTAACAACTTTGCTCCTCCGCAACAGCAAATGAACCAGTTGAATAATATGTTCCAGCAGACGAGTATCTCGACGCCGGGCCTCAACCAAGGCCAAACTTTTAACCAAAATGTGAATCAATTCGGCCCGCAACAGGGTGGCCAACAATTTGGTCAGCAATTCGGCCAACAACCGTTTGGTCAACAATTCGGCCAGCAAAACTTCTCGCTGCCCCAGCTTTCGCAACCACCAACTTCCTTTGGCGGTAGTGGGTTTACTGGATTCGGCAACGAGAGCTCCACGCTCCAATCCCAGCCGACGGGAGCGGGCTTCGGAAACGGGCCGCAGTCGTTACTGTCGCAGGTTACCGGGAGACGAGCAAACTTGAACTCGGCCACACCAAACAATCCGTTTGGGTTCTAGACAGAGGGGTGTTGTATACAGTTTATTGTACTATATTAAAATTGGTCATAGACGATTGTAGGGTAATGGGGCTTTTGTGCAACCGTAGGGTCAGCGCCTCTTACTACAGAATAACCTCCCGATACCGCGATTACCATCCGCTTAGCACCACAATGGGATATTAAAATACACACATTCTTTTATCTTAAGCTGTCGACCTATCTATACAAGAAATATCTCGCCTGAAATCCTCGAGAACTACTCAATTCTGGCTGCAGCAATACGTCGTGCGCCATCCTACATGACGTTGGCGCTTTTCTCAGCCGAAATTCAAAACGGGACATCTAGATTCGTCTCTAAATCACCCCATCTTTACACCCGTATTTACAACCACTTTCCCACCGCCTTCTTACTTGTAAGATACGCCCACTGACAAATGTCCCAGCTCGTGGAAAGAAGCTCAGGTCTGCTCACCAACCTGGACGGCATACCGTATGACTACATCGTTATCATCGACGCGGGCTCTAAGGGTTCGCGGGTCTTTGTCTACCACTGGCTCAATCCCAAATACTTGTTCGACCACCAGATCTCCATTGCAGACTTTCCTGTCTTGAAACGCGACTACGAGTCCGAAAGCGACGATGACGATGACGATACTGACGATGACGACAAAGACAAGGGCAAAAATAAAGACAAAGGCAATAACAAAGACGAGAAAAAGTCCTGGATTAGCACCAAACCGCACTGGCACACCAAGATCAAACCAGGAATCGCCACGTTCAAAGATTCCAGTAAGTTGGGCTCACACCACCTTCAGCCGTTGCTCGATGCAGCGGCAAAAATTGTGCCAAAGTCGCAGCATTCGCGAACCCCGATCTTTCTCCACGCTACTGGTGGTGTTCGCTCTTTGACCCCGTCCGAACAAACGTCGTTGTTAGCGGATGTGTGTAAATACCTCACCGAATCCGCATTCTTCTTACCGGACTGTGCAACACACGTGAACGCGATTGACGGCGACATCGAGGGGCTCTACGCGTGGCTTTCCATTAACCAGCTCATGGGAACGTTCAACACGAAAAAGGCACCGCTCGGCTTGCTCGACATGGGGGGCGCGTCGACGCAGCTCGCGTTCCAGCCCAACGCGACGGAGATCAAAGAGCACGAAAAGTCGTTGCTCAAGGTGCAATTAGCGGCGTTGGGGAGCTCCAAGGCCGAAATGTCCTACGATCTATACTCCTCCTCGTTTATGGGCTTTGGGATGTATCAGGGGCGGGGCAAGTACCTCGACCACTTGTTCAACGCGACCGGAGGTGTGACCACAGATCCGTGCTTGCCTGCCAACGTTCCGGCACACCTTCTTGCGGAGGACACGCGGCTTATGCTGTCGAACCGTTTAGCCGGAAGCGGCGATTTTACGCGTTGCATGCAGACTATCTTTCCCGTTTTGGAAAAACAGTCGGAGGTACTGTCGCTCAGTTGCAAGCCCGATGTCGAGCTGTCATGCTTGCTCAATGACCTCATTCCCGCGTTGGACTTTCACGTGGAACAGTTTATCGGAGTAAGCGGGTATTGGGACACCATTTTCAACTTGCTTGACAAAAATGTGATGGGAGCGTACGAGTACGACACCATTTTTGCGGAAGCCACAAAGTTGTGCAACACCCCGTGGGACCAGTTGGTGAAATTGAACACTGAGAGAAAAACGCCGCTAGGCGATGAAGATTTGTCCCAGTTGTGCTTTAAGTCTGCCTGGGTGCTCAGTTTCTTGCACAGTGGCTTGGGCTTCCCCCGCTACGGTATAGACAAGAAGGCCGGTGGCTACGATACGTTCAAGGTGGTTGATAAGGTGGACGATGTCAAGTTTTCCTGGACCCTTGGCCGTGCTGTGTTGTATGCCTCATCGGAAGCCAGCGAGGTGTATGGTGCCCAGGAGAAGACCCTTCCAAGCGAGCAGGTTGGCTTTTACCACCAGTCGTCGAAGGACCGATTTTTCTACGGCGGGGAGGCTGCGGGGGTCAAAAGAAGACCCGCGTTTGTTGCAGGGGAGAAGGATAAGGAGCATGACGATGACAGCTGGAAGGAAAAGGTGGCGGACCATCTTGAGGACCATAGAGGGTATGGTGCATTGGTATTCCTTGGCCTTCTTCTCCTAATCTTGTACTTGCTCATGGGGAAGGAGAGGAGACGGAGTTTGGCAGGGAGGTGCAAAGGGCTCGGGAGCAGGGTTGCGGGCAAGCTTGGCTTGGGGAGAAAGGCAGGCAGTGACCGTTTCCATCGACTTGTAGACGAAGAGCTCGACATGGGCATCGAGATGGACGAGAATGGGTCTGTGGAAGACTTTATTATCAGCGACGACGAAGACCCAAGGTTGGGTGTTTAGTTACAGTGTTATTAGGATTAAGGAGCTGTATAATTAAAACCGCCGGCTAAAACACTTATCGTGTTGTCCGAACATGCGCGTCTTCCTGCCTCGCTAATTTCAGGATCCGGAATCATTTTACGGTGCCTACGCTTGTGAATCAAACCACTACAAATCCTTGCTTTGCGCGATAATCTTCGCCCCTCTTTAATTGACTGACAATGCCAAACAATATAAACGCGGAAAAATTGTACCACGGAGAACAGAATATCTAAAACCACGGCACTTCCAGCTGGCCATTTCAA
This sequence comes from Babjeviella inositovora NRRL Y-12698, assembly GCF_001661335.1. NCBI lineage: Eukaryota > Fungi > Ascomycota > Pichiomycetes > Serinales > Babjeviella > Babjeviella inositovora. The sequence goes on along the minus strand of NW_017566845.1, from coordinate 812,881 downwards.
CAAGACGCAGAGATTAAGTAATTTATTAATTATGCGCATAATTGCGCGAGTCTAAAATACGCCCCATACGAACAGATCTATTATTTCGCAGCCTCGGCCTTGGCCTTCTTTACCATTCTGGACTGCGCAAACATCATGGATGGTGGAATCATCAACATACCAAATACCACCCAGGCAGCCAAAATTCCAAAGTTCTTGGCCAAATGACCGTCCCAACACCCACATAAAATGACCCTCAAGCACTCCCTGACATTTCTAATCGGCATGGCATAACCATACCTGTAAAATTCGGGACATAGCTCAATCGGTGAGAACGTCGGGCCGACGTTAGAAAGCACCCAGAACAACAACCAGAAGCCGATACCTGGCGGGAAGGTGACGAAAAAGATGTTGAACATCACTTCGTTCATCAACCCCACCGCAGACATCGCCAAGTAGAACGCAAGAAAACTAAACATGAACCCACCCTGCCCATAGCGCACGTTGAAGTCGACCCTGAAGCAGGCGCAGACACAGGTAAATGTAAAGGAGAGCACGAGGAACGAAACCTGGCCGATTATGAGACGGTAAACGATGAAGTGCATTGGGAGCAACTTAGGGGCAACCTGCTGGTGGTATGGAGCAAAGAAACCAATCAGGAAGAAACTCACAATGATCAAGATTACCATACCCAACGTGAGGGGCGCCACAACAACCGTGTTTAAGAACGGTAAGTTGTCCTGGAGGGCAAAAAAGATCGGCATCGTCACAATATCAAACGAGTTATCTCCGTCAAACACAATGGCACGCTCGGTGGCGTTCATAGTGGAGAAAATGCCGCGGTATACCACCGGAAGCACTACCGAAAAGGCGTCTTGAAGGAGCATTATCCCCGGGATGATGTAGCCCCCGACTACCTGTGGATCACTAGAGGTTTCAATATACGCACGGATCAAATTGGTGGAATTGAAACTCCCGTCGTTAGAGAGGAGGGCTTGTTTCAACAGGCTGGTAGCGTTGGGGGCAACCACAATCGCGGCCCAGGCTTTTCTTTGGTGCACCAACCGTTGGGCGGCCTCGTCCGCACTAGTCAAGTCTGGGTACTCGCGAAGCAATTCAGTGCTGGTGTAGGTGTTCCACCCAGCGACATCTGATGCAAGCGGGTTGCTGGTGGAGTTAAGCAAAGCCTGACTGAGAAGGCCGAGCCCGCCATCATCTGTGTCGTATACCATGACAACATTCAAGTTCCCAAGTTTTGAGTTAGTGTCATAATGGGTGCCAAAAATAAGAGACGACACTAGGATCAAGCTGGGGACCATAATGGCATAGTTCTTGAGGGCACCCAACACAACGTTCTTCCAGGTTCGTACCATCGACGGGTGGAAGAGTCCCACTTTTCTTGGAACCGGCCTCATAGGAACACTGCCAGCGATATTCTCCTCAAGCTGGAGTTCCTCTCTATCTACGAGATCGTTAATGTCGTCTGGTTTTCTCTCTTTCTCACCGTCTTCCGATACTGTCAGCGAAGAGCTAGTCATGGCGTTTTGGCAGACGACCTGGGGTTGCGATTATGGGGGGATGCTAGTTTAATGTTGAGATTCTAGCGATGCTGGTGTTACGTTGAGGTTCTAGCGGATGCTGGTGTAACGCTGAGCTTGTATTTGGAACGGGCGAAACGGGACAATTTATATCGTTCCCTGGAGGGGTGCGAATGAAATATTTTCAGATGATTTATCAGCCTAGCCGAGAGTCCTAGAGTAAAATTCTTCCCTGCATATTTGTCATACAGCTGGTTGTGCTCACGGCTGATTAATGGCGCATGCGGTGTTTTGGTGTGAGGGGAGGTCAGCCATGCGGCGGAAGTGGGGCTCCCTCTGCATTCTCCGACTAAAGGATACCCCTTTATGCCTTGTCGTAGGGAAGGAGATTGCTTAATTAAAATGATATAGCCATCACTCCTGGGTCACCTTTCACTTCAAAAGATGTTTCGGTGGAATGATTCAGGAAAACCCCGGGCGTTTAAGAGTGTAATGCCGTGCACCAAGCGTTCCCGAGTACTTCCGATGAAGCTTTCTGTCCTCGGGGATATATCCCAATAAGGAAATTAGAGGCGCTCCGCGTGGCTGGAGATAAGAATAGATGGAGTGAGATAAGTCACACCTGAAACATCAAGTCCGGTGTAACAGAATTATTCGAGATAAGAGTACGACACATCGTATACATTAGGTCATTGAGGAGTTAGTAATACATACCAGTGCCAGTATGAGTATCGCAGATTTATCTTAGCTTAATTCCGATGACTAAGCAAGGGAGCTATAGTAGTTAGTGTTACTAGCCAGGGCTGCTACATACTGACTTGACTAAATACCAGATGTGTTCTTTACCATACCTCGGCTTTTTGTCATTGTCATGCTGACCACTCGCCGTTGACATCTGTGCTATTGACATCCGTGCCATTGGGACCTTAAGGGCTGCTTCTCCTCTGGGATCTTAGTGGGAGCAGCCGCCATTCAATACCTCTGGTATTGCCGTGCTGACGTCCTTCGGCTCGCCTGGTTCTTTCCCCTCGTCCGGAATGGCATTATGGGGGCATCTTGTGGTTGATATAGACCTCCTTTTGAATATATCTAGTGTATAGGGCAACCAATAATAGTTATATAGCTAGTGATATCTACTGCATACTATATACCACATTGATTAGAACTGCCATTTTTTATCTGAGCGGTTCTGTTATGGTAAGTTTACCATGGGATGTAGCGTTCATTGCTAATTAGCGTTCCTCGATCTGGTTGTATAGTTAACCCCAAATAGCTTCCAGCATTTATTTTGTAGCATCCGGCGTTAACCAGCTTGGAATGTTGGTAATAATGGACGGTTTAGCCATGGACCTCGGACTTTATTCCACCTTCTACTGCGATTCATTCAGCAACTTTCATCCAATAACCCTTCTCAAAAACACAGCGTTGTCGTAAACCCCTTCAGTGCGATCCAGGATTACTTACTTGATTCCATCGAGATATCAACCTAATCTAATCCACATTTTCTGCTCAAACCACTGTAGTAAGGTTTCGTTATTACATCTATTTTAACCCTTACCACACCCTGGGTGCTATAGCAATTGGTAACTTTCTCTCCATCTGAGCTCTCTCTATTTGAGCCCTTCCACCGTCTAAATATCCTTGTGCATATATACCAAGGTAAAGTCAGCCGTGGCACAGACACCGTCCTCCAAGCTAGTGGAGTTGGTTTCAACGTCGCTCTGGGAAATCACGGCTTGCCTGTCCACCATGTACCCGAACTTGGCGTAGTACGCCACAAGATCGTGGTCCGCGATGACCGTGGTGACAAATTGTGAAACACCCGTCTGGACCGCTAGTTGCTCGACCAATTCCTTATCCTTAACGATCGTTTCTGCATGTAAAAGGAGCATTTTTCCTACTGCACCCTGGAAGGCGGTGAGTGCAGTGATTTCCATCGCGTGGTCCGAGTACGGCTTTAACCCGATGGTACCCACCACATTGGGCAAGGCCAGTGCTAGTTTCGGCCAATCGTCTGCCTGCACCACTCTGGTTTGAATATCAGAGCACGTGAACTTTCCAGGGACGTCCCAGCTGCCGACATCGGCCTTTCCAGTGGATTGCTGGAGGGCTGCTCTGGCACCGACGTCCGGTGACACAAGGAGTGATAGAAATGAGCCTGGCTTGAGCTGTAAGTCTGGTACGAGACCGTTCTTGACTCGGGCTGTCAGAATGATACCGTAGTTGTATCTCGGCTTGTCATAGCCCTTGTTTATGATCTGGAGGAGTTGGGGCGTGACTGGCGAGCCTGTATGCTCCACGAGCACTGCGTAGGGAATAAGTAACAATGTGGGGTGTGTGATTTCAAAGGTCATAACGGCGATTGCTAGTTTGTCAGCTGGGCTGGTAGTATTTGAGACGTTTCTTGTGCGTCTTGTTGGTGGCGAGCGTAAGCCAAAGGCGTGAAAAATTATGACCACTTCCTTGCATGTCAGCGGTTCGCGATTCTCCGCAGTTTCCACGCTCTATTTATATTTTCAAGATTTGGCCCCAGATAAGAAATAGGTGTATTTACTAGCCACAATCGATAGCTTTAGATTTAGACATATTCTTAATCCAGTCTAGGGCGTTACAATTAGGGTGTTAGAGCTAGAATGTTACAGCTAGGATGTTATGATTAGTATGTTACAATCAGCATTTTATGATTAACGTTTTATGATTAGCATGATACGGTTAGCATGTTACAGTTATTGGTCATACCAGAGATAGGCAGTGGACCAGAGACCAAAAACTAAACCTTGCTAGATTAATTATGGGATGTTGCCGAATCTCGGAAGCTGCTAGGTATACTCTTTCGGACACGGTATGAAAAATTAGGCATCTAAACCCACACCTTACACGGTTTTATACACCATTAAAGCACCAATTAGACCCATAGGTAAAACTATACAACCATTTTAGATCGTAAATCACTCTTGAAAATGCCCCACACTTTACCTTCGCTAAAGGCTACTTCACTGATCACGTGCCTCATGCATCTCGTGGCATCTTATCGGGGATAAAGGTCGTGGACTCACCGCTGCCAAGGGCCATATAACGAGCCGCGGAGAAGCCGTCACTTGTGATATCTACGCCACCAACAATCACACGTATACCACACCATTGGAATGTCGTTTTTCTACAAAGCCCCATTAGACATCGAGATTCGACTCGAAAACGAAGACACGCGCAAGACGGTGGAGGTAAAGAGCCAGGCAAAGGGCAAACTGCAGGCCAAGGAGAAGTACCCGTTGTACGAGGACGGCGAGACGGTGAGGGGTACCGTCACGGTCCGAGCGAAAGATGGCCGCCGGGTAGACCATTTGGGAATCAAAGTGCAGTTGTTGGGCACCATTGAGGTGGTGCATCAGGACACCAAGTCTGCGGACGACTTTCTTTCCTTATCGCAGGAATTGGCGGCTCCCGGCGAGTTGAAACACCCAGAGACGTACTCGTTTGAGTTCAAGAACGTAGAGAAGCAGTACGAGTCGTACCATGGGGCCCAGGTGAACCTCAGATACGTTGTGAGGGTGTCGGTGCACCGAAAGTCCGCGTCCTACGACGTGCTCAGGGAGAAGGAGTTGTGGTGCTACAGCTATAACAGCCCGCCAGAAGTGCCGGCGAGCGTCAAGATGGACATTGGGATCGAAGACTGTTTGCATTTGGAGTTTGAGTACTCCAAGTCGCGCTACTCGCTTAAGGATGTGATAGTGGGGCGTATCTACTTTTTGTTAGTGCGCTTGAAGATCAAGCACATGGAATTGTCGCTTATCAGAAGAGAAATCGTGAATACAGGGTCCGCCCAGCAGCCGCAACAGCTGCACAACGAGACGTTGGTGCGGTTTGAGATTATGGACGGGGCGCCGGTTAGGGGGGAAACCATCCCGATCAGGTTATTCTTGGGGGGCTTTGACTTGACGCCGACGTACAAGGATGTGAATAAGAAGTTTTCCACGAAAACGCTCTTGAGTTTGGTGTTGATCGATGAAGATGCAAGAAGGTACTTTAAGCAGAGCGAGATTGTGCTATACAGGGAGTAACGAAAAGGGGGTATGCGGTACGAGCAGTGGCAATACTACAACAAAGGGCATAGCATTTGTGAATCCAGTGGTATCTTTGTGGTGTGCCAATGGAAAATATCTGGAAGGGACTACTAGTGTAACAGTTTATCTGAATTTGTCATTGTGGAAAAATCCTGGAAGGGACCACAATTCAAAGCCCGGGGCCATCGTATCTGACTGTTAGCGATAGTTGCCTTTTACCCCTTAGGTAATTGCATTAGAGATGGATCGAAGTCTCAAACTGTAGGCCATCGCTTCTCTAGAGCGACCAATAAGTGTACCTCAGCGCTATCCTACCGTGCGGCTGTCTTTAGCAAAAGTTATAGCGACACGAATTTTAGACAGATGACATGGGCATCAAATATGAGAGGCTAGCACTGTTATCGATAGATCCTACATTGAAACTCTTATAAAAGTCATTATCGAAAATCCAGAGGATGAATATCTGTTATAGGATTGGGTGAGATAATCTAAACGAATGGCGGTTGAAGCCATGGATGTAACCAGCTATCGGTGAACAGCATTCAATATGCCATGCACCTTTGATATTATTTGAATTAGAGCCGTTACATTAGACACGGAAACGAACGTTGGTGGAAAAAAGTGATGCGCGGGAGAACCCACGCATATTTAACGGCAAATCGTACCGTGCAATGGAATCCGGGAAATTTAGGTCAAGGGTCTTTGGGAATGTAGTACGGCTTTTGGTGGTTATCTAATTGGCAATCTCCGCCACCTTACCGATGTCATCCTCTGGTGCATGCTTACCTGCTTCTAACGCCTCCAAAGGAGCAAGTAACGCGTCAACTTCACTCGCCTGGCCACTGATCACACCCTTTTTGTCCAACCTCTGTTTCTTCATCGCTTCTTCCTGTACCATCGACTCAAACTCCTCATCAACCTCCACATCCCTTAACTCTTGCATTGCCAACCTCTCACTAACCTCGTTGACATTCTCAACCTCATCACTAATCTCGCCCATGAGCTCGTCAATGAGCTCTAAGCTCCCAGCTTGTCTACTCAACTCCTTCAAGACCGTTCTCGATTGCTCCAACGCCTGCAGTACCTGGAGATTATTAGACGATTCGTCAATCTTTGCCACCACCTCCAAGATCTGGTTGTGGCTTGCAGTGGACTTTTCTAAGGAGTTTAGCAAAAGCATTTTGCTCTTCAACTGGAGCTTCGCCTGTGGGAGATTCTTTTTCTGAAGCTGTTCCTTGATCTGTGTTTCCTTCTCCAGAATTCGCTCGTGCAAGTCTTTCTGGTGGCGCTCCAATTGACTGAGGGTGCTTCTGATCGACAACATGGATACATCCTGTTCAGTGATCTCAAGAGGGGGCTCTTCTGCAACCAAAATGGATAGATCCATCGAGACGGAAATGCGCTCTGAAAACTTGAAAATGGTTCCCTGCCTCACACAGACTTTCACATCACGGGTTAAATACGTCAAAAGCACTCCAAAGTCACGCAAGTCCAACTTCGAAGCTCGGTTTTCCTTTCTCTCCCCTTTCGTCCGAGCCTCCATCTCCGCCTCTATTGCTTCAAACAAAACATCTTTCTGTACCACCCACGCTCTCGTGCCGGAATGCCTCTTCACCACGGGGAGAACCACATCGGCACAAAATCCCTCAAGTTTTCTGATATTGATGTAGCTGTCTTGTTTGAGCCAGTTAGAGGTAGTACTGGGGCTTTTGACTGCGCTGTGGTAGACTCCAAACCCGACTTGCAAGGAAAACCATCCCAAAAGCTTCCCCACCGACATTTTCTGGGAGTCATAATAAGATGTGTGTCTTTCATAGACTGAAAGGGGCACCAAGGAGTTCTCTGTCACGGATTTATCGAGAGCGGAATCCACATGTAGCGGGTGATTTCCGTTGCGCACAAGGGCCTGTAGGAGCTCATTCCCCCCGGTGAATACAAACTTGGGGTAGCCCAAAAGCAAGGACTTCCATGCTCTGAGATTGGCGGCATAACCTTCCGGGTTGGTTTCCTTGAGGTGGGTAAAGTCAGAGTAGAGCGAAGGGATTCGCGTGGGCGTAAACGCCGGGTGCTGGTCTATCTGCGACTGCCAAACGGCCGAGGACGACATGTATGCGTTGATTGGAGAATGCTACTGATACTGGCTTGAAGGAAGAACCAGAGAACAAAGGGCTGCTCAATAGACCAAGGAAGGTGAAATAAACAAAAGTACTTGACTGGTATCTCAGCAATAATGGTTGTGTAGCAAACTTTTACGATAACACATCTGTTGGCGCCATGATAACCGGTTGAGGCGTAAATGCAGGAAACCTTTACCATTTTCGTCTGAGTTCCATATTTGAGCGCCTCCATATCGCCACCTCATCGACGCCTTATCTCATCACTCTTACAGCATGAACAGTGACCACCTCTCCGTTCTTACGAACCATATTTCCAAATCCCTCGAGCTCAACACTCCCTTGGACGAGCAATTGATCCATTCGGCCTTGTCCGAGCTCGGTGCCACGCGAATCACTGCCGCGGACTTTGGCACCTTTCCTCAAACAGTCTACGCATTGATCGATTCGCCCCACTTGGCTACCGTCGACCCTAACTTGGCTATCCGCAACGTCATTTCGGCAGTTTTATCCCTTACGACAACGTTCGAAACCGTCAGCACGCTAGTGCCGCTTCCGTTGGTGCTTAAGGGTCTTAAGGCTCCACCTTTTCAAAAGCTCATCATCGAGGATGTTGTGGCGCGCAGTGGCGATTACTTAGCGGGTACTGAGGTTTACAGGGCATTGGGGGCCCTCTATTTTGACCCAGAAACCGCCTTGGATATTGTTGAGTTGATCCAGAACACTCTCGTGCTGTTGGTGAAAGCCCCAAGTAACCATCTTGTGCGCAGACGGATCGGTAGCTCCGCCGATGTAGCACAAATTATTGATGCGGTGGTGCTAACTGGAGCCCTGCTCGGGCGAATCCGGCTCATGGACTTGATGCTATCGTTCCTTCCGTTGTTCCCTGAGAGCCAGTTTGCCACGCAGTGGTACACTCACCAGCCGTCAGCGTTCCAGAGCGAAGATGTGTTGTTTGTCGGGAATTTGATCCGATACTACACTGGTTTGTTGGATATTGTGGGAATGAACAGAGAGATAGTATTTCCTGAAGGTTCTGCGATTCCCATGACCTGGCTCCTCAAACGAATCGATTCCCAGATTGACATTCTCGGAGAAATGTACGCTCAGCGCGCTTCCAACGAAGACGTTGAAATGTTCTACGTGAACGAGCTCACCCACTTTTTGGCCCGGTTGTCCTACGTGGATCCTGTTCGCATGGAGCATTTGGACAGAAACTACACCATTGTGGATGGCTCGGAGTTGCTTTTGAGTATGGCCGACCCAGCATATCTCTATTCCCAGCACAAGACGCTCGTCGAGGATGCTGTTCTATCTGCACCGGCGCTCAGAGCCAAACTACTTCCAGTATTTCTCAACCTTCTCCTTGATGCACGGTGGTTTGGGGAAATCGCCGTCACGGCGTACTTGGGTGCACGCTCGTTGAACGCTTTGCAGTATGACCAGGTGTTTCGTGTGATGGATGCGCTTACACGAACGGAATATGGGGTGCGGTTCATGGTGGGGACGCCGTTTTTGATGAACGATTATGTGTTGAGTAACAGGTTTGGAAAGGAGGCTACGGGTGTGGTGTTGAGCCAAGAAATGTTCCAGGTGAAGCGCACAGTGTTAGATCGGTTGATGGGAGAGAGGCGGGGGATGGTTGAGGGGGGAATCTGGTGGGAGAAGTTGTGCGAGTATTACAAGGTGTTTGTCACCGGGGAGAAGCGCGGAGAGGCGCAGCCAGCGGTGTTTAGCACAACGGGATAAGAGCGTGGCTGGCAATTCAGAGAGGATCCAGTAAAGTCGGTGCGGCATCCTAGGTGGCAGCATAACGACGCTGGTAAACCATAACTAATCGTTCGGCGATACTTCCGAACCTCTGAAGTTGCTACTGTGAGCGATAGAACGGTAAGAAAAGGAGGTTAGCATAGTTGGTAAAGGAGTTTCTGCCAATGGCGGTAAAACTGGCCGAAGCGGGTGATGAAAGTTAAAAGGATATCACAGCGAAAGTATATATACCAGCTAGCATACATAGAAATGATATTTCAACGGAGAGGGTGGTTCCATAAAGGTCAGCGGTGAAGCTCAACCAGGAACCATGGAAGTTTATTGTCCAGCTTCCTATGTACGCGATGATGGAATTTTCCCGCCTTATTTGTCTTATGTTTGCTATTCCAATCGAGAAAATAGTGTTTCGGTTGGGAAAAATAATGACCGCTAAGCGGTTCGAACGCTTGCCTCTTACGAGATCTGATCTTGAGTCAGACGCCTTAGACCACTCGGCCAAACGGCCATTACTAAAAGAATTAGGTTGTCCTTCCGATATATAGATAGAACCTATATATTTCCAAGGTTGGCACCAAAGGACCTCGATAGGCTATTTCAAATACGCAACAAAATGTCTCCATATCTTGTCTTCTGGATATACCTGTCCTAACGCTGGTTCAGAGGGTTAATTATGCGGCCGTAAGGTAAGGTAAGAGTCCCTAAAGGCCACCCTCGGTCAAATTGCAAAGGGTTGCTTCGATTTCGAAATCCAGCCCACGTTAGCTAGATATGTACAGTAACACGATGAACATGTATTATAGTGCTATCTTAACGGTTTTTAACAGAAACGGCGCGTTAATGCTTTAAGCGATCAAGGAATTACCGACTACGTAGCCCAAAACAGTAACTCTAGCCGCGTTTCTTATCTCCCTGCATTACGGGGATGATAACAAGCTAATCATTCCCTGCATTTCCAATTGCCGCAAGATTGCCAGTAATAACGGCCCGGTACACGATTCTTAATTCCTTAAAAGCTTATTCAATAACCCCTCGATTCAGCGTCTGAGTATACCTTATGTCACGACGTCATGGGATATGCACCGTTTAGATAAGCAGCAATCTAGAGTCAACCGGCAAAGTCTTTCAGAGTGTATCGCGAAGTAGGCTATACTTTGAGCAGTAGGGAATTGAAAATTCTTGACTTGCCTTATCTATCGGCTATTTCACACTATCTCCGAGTGACGATACTGCTTTACACCGAACCGAAAACGTTGACATAAGAGAATGCCTGGTTCAACCTAATGATTATCGATTATTCGTGATATTCTATATAAATGCCTCATCCCCAGAGCTATAGCATATCGAAAACTTTCCCATCAACCAAGACCTTAATCCAAAAATTTCCATTATTAAATGCGGTCTTTCAAGCCTGAGGATGAATATCCGAAGCTCCACTATGCCAACTCCCACAAAAGCGTCGCCGAAATTGTTGAAGAAGAGTTCGTTCCGGGAACCGTCCACCTCGTGGATCTTGCCGGTATATTGAATGTTAAGCATAACGATGGGGTAGGAGGCAAGAAAGATGTGGTGCTTATCCCACAGCCCAGTTCAAACCCCAATGACCCGCTCTCATGGTCTCGCCGAAAGAAGGAGTGGCAGTTCTGCTTACTCTGGATCTGGGCCTTTTTGGAGGCGGCCTCGGTAAACTGGGCAGGGCCCGTTTGGGAAACTTGGACGATCCAATTCAATTGTACCTTCTTTCAACTCAATATATCGTCAGCGTCATGCTTTCTCTTCTTGGGATTGGGGTGTGTATTTCTTCAACCCACCGCTATGAAGTTGGGGCGCCGTTTCGTGTACCTCTGTGGGACAGTTTTGATAATTGTTGCCAATATTATTGGGTCTCAGGCAAATACGGTTCAGGTGTTGTACGCGGTGAATATCATTTCGGGGATCGCCGCTGCCCCTGTCGATTCGTTGGTGCAGATTTCCACTACTGACGTTTTCTTCCAGCATGAAAGAGCCACCAGATTATCGCTTCTCACCTTTGCTCTTTACGCTGGCTCGTACTTGGGCCCAGTTGCGTGCGGGTACATTGTCGAAAAACAGAGCTGGAGATGGTGCTACTATTACCAAATCATCTTCTTCGGTGTCATCTTGGTGATCCAGCTTTTCTGTATGGAAGACACCACTTTCAACCGACCAACCACCGCTCTTGAAGATGAGCAAGAGATCTTACGCCAGGTGGTGAGTAGCATCCATGAGCTATCCGTCGTAGGCGAGGAAACGGGAATCGATGAGAAGTTGGGGTCCAAGGTCCATCAAGACGACGCATCCTCTCCGGATGAGGACGTATCGGCAAATAAGTCCCTTAAAAGAACTTACTGGCAAAGAATGCACCTTATTGAGAGGGAATACACGGATCCCCGTTCCTGGTTTGTCATTTTCTACCGCCCTGTGCTCACCGCTTGCTTTCCCGCCATTGTTTGGGGCGGGGTTGTGTATGGGGTTCAGATTATGTGGCTTTCACTTCAAGCCACCACCCAATCTCTTATTTATTCGGCTCCTCCTTTCAACTTCTCCACCTCAAATGTTGGTAACACAAACTTCAGCTCGTTGATCGGGGCTGGCTTTGGTATGGTATTTGGGGGCCAGTTCTGTGACTGGTTGACGGTGTATTTGGCTCGTCGCAACAACGGTATCATGGAACCAGAGATGCGTCTCTGGTGCATGCTAGGACCAGCTTTTATTAACTCGGCCGGTCTACTTCTCTACGGGTTGGGAGCGGCCTATGGGGCCCATTGGTTTGTGTCTGCTGGTTTGGGAATGGCCTTTATAGGCTTTGGGATCGGCTCTGGGGGTGCGATCACCTTGACGTACGCTATCGATTGCTACCCAGATATGGCAAGCGAAAGTTTGGTGTTTATGTTGTTTGTGCGTAACATGGTGGGGTGCGGTTTCACCTTTGCCATTCAGCCTTGGTTGGATCGTTGCGGTTTGAAGCTCACTACCTGGCTTATGTTTATGCTCTCTATGGTTTTCAACCTCAGCTTTTTGATCTTCACAAAGTGGGGGAAGCAGTTCAGAAGACAAACGAAGGATAAGTATAAGAAGTTTTCGAACCCCGATTTCACTTGGTGACGATATTGATTTATGATATAAATTATTTAGACCGAGAGCTTGCCTACATCGGTTTTGTAACATTGGCATAAATACACCTCAGATTACTTTAATCAACCGAGATTTCGACCCTCAAAAAGCTATGACATAGTTGTAACATGAATTTAAATATAATACACAAAGTACACTCAAGAAAGATTCCTAAGGTACCAACATCTCAGGCACCAGGTTCTACTCGAGGTACAAGGACGCAGCGGAGACAATATCTCTATGAACCAAGGTCAACGCCTTCTCCATCTTCTCCTCCAAGGCGACATTACCAATGGTCTTGGCGGCCACAACTAGCTGTCTCAACAACTCTTCCAAACGCTTGAACATTCTGATCAACGAACCCTCATAAACATCGGTCATCTTGCAGATCTGGGTAAAGGTAGCGCCCTGGCACCAAGAGAAAACCACCTCCATCAACTCTGATCTGAATGACTCGACATACTCCTTCTCGACAATCTCCAACTTGGAGTCCTTAAAGACCTTGGCAATCTTGGAAGCCATCTCCTGGAGCGACTTTAACGGCTCGGCCAACTCTGGCTTCAACCGCGGTGTCTCTTTGGAACGCTCCTGAAACACGAAGCACGAGAGTAATGCGGCATTCTGCTCAGGGGTCAACTCGTTCAATGTACCGTTGAAAATCAACTCTGTCAATAAGAGCTCATCACCAGTGGAGATCTCGCAGGCGACTCTCCCCTTCAACTCAATGACATCCGTTTGGGTGGTGAAGCCGAGACGACGCAAGATTCGCTTACGCTTCTTGAGATCGTCCAACTGGATCACGGCCTGGGCGTCGATAATTTGGCCCTTGACACTCTTGATCTCTGCCATTTGCGCGGTCTTGGCGGCGTACTCCGCGTAGCGCTCTGCGAGTCTCGGTGACTCCGCAAGAGGATTCGAGTGCAACTTCGACTCCAAAATCTCCACCTTGCGGGTCAACTTCCTGAACTCGTCATCCTCAATGTGCATGTTTTCAATTGGGTCCAACGTTGGGACACCGTCGGGATAGCGTCTGGCAACCTCCGCGAGTGCCTTGCCCATCATCTGCTTGGACTTGGCCGACTTGACATCTTGCGGGGTGTGGATACGCATGTTACCGACCGCGGCAATGGATTCCAATGTGATTGGAATGATCTCAGTCCTGGTCGCCTCCCCTTCCTTTGCCGGTCTGATCCCCACCGGGAACTCCGGGTTGAACGGCTTGACCAAATTCATCGGAGCATCCACAAACATGCTGGAAACGAGCACCTCCACGATGTATGACTGGTGGTCGCTGTAGACCTGGCCCGGATTGCGCTTGCTGTTTCTCTTGGTAAACGCCGTGACGATCGCCCAACCGTAGTCGAACTCGCCAATCTTCACCTGGATGACACGGCCCGCCTGCAAGAACGGAAGAATGTGGCCAGGGTGGGTAATGACGTGGCGGATATCCGCGTAGTACGTGTTCAACTGCTGCTTCAAGTCGTAGTACTCTCTGACGGAGCCCTCGTCTTCGATGGTGATGGCTCCCACGGACGTTTCGAGCTCCTCGAGCTTGGTTTCCAAGACCGGAACGGACGCGGCGTTCTGGAACTGGAAGAACGAGTTCTCCAACATGAACTCGGGCGAGATCCCCTCGACTCTCAAGAGATTCAAGATCATGTTGTAGCCCAAGTGGAACGAGGAGTCCAAACGATCGGCCACACCCTTGACCATGCCCTTGGCCACCTGTGGCTCCATCTTCTCGTCGATCATCATGATTACGATACCTCTGTCGTCCAAACCACGGCGCCCGGCTCTCCCGGACATCTGGATGTACTCGCCACCGGAGACCCAGCGGAAGCCCTTCCCGTCCCACTTACGCACAGACGTGAAAACAACCGTCTTGGCGGGCATATTAAGACCGATCGAAAATGTCTCGGTCGCGAAAAGCACCTTCAAGAAACCCTCCTGGAACAAAATTTCGATGATTTCCTTGAGAATCGGTAACAACCCGGAGTGGTGGATACCGATACCGCGGCGCAAGAGCGGAAGAATGTTCTTGATTTGCGGCAACTCCTTGTCCTGCTCGGGCAAGATGTTAATCGCATTGTTGAAGATCTTGGTGAGGGCGTCACGCTCCTCCTCGGTGTTGAAGTCCAACTTGGACATCTTCAACGCCAACGCCTCGCAGTCACGCTTACTGAAGGAGAAGACAATCACCGGGTTGTACTTTTTCATCCAGATCATCTTGACAATCTTGTAGATGTCGGACTTCCCGTCCTTATTGCCGCCCTTGTAGGCCTGACCCTTCTTGCCCTTGGCCTTATCGGAGCTAGGATCATCACCCATCTTGTCGCTGATCGACGCCATCGCCTTCTGAAAGTTTTCCTCGCGAAAAACGCTCTTTTCATCCACCACCAAGTGGATCCCGTCTCCGTTGGCCGGGAAGAGATAGTGCTGTAACGGTGTCGGACGGAAGTCCGTGTACACCACGTGGCACGGCTGGCGGTGGATCTTGACAATCCACTCGGCAAACTCCAACGCATTCGGAATTGTCGCGGAAAGAAACACGTAATGCACGTTGTCCGGGAGCAAAATCATCGTCTCCTCCCAAACAACCCCTCTCTCCTTGTCACGCATGTAGTGGACCTCGTCGAAGATGACCCACGCAACCTCCCGCACCACCTCGGACCCGCGGTATAACATGGAGCGCAAAATCTCGGTCGTCATAACCAAACAATCGGCGTCGGGATTAATCGTGACGTCACCGGTCATCAAACCCACGTTGCCAAACTCCTTCAACAACTCACGGTACTTCTGGTTACTCAACGCCTTGATCGGCGACGTGTAGATCACACGCTGCTTATCGCGCAACGCCTGCGCAATTGCGTACTCGGCCACCACCGTCTTACCAGCGGAGGTATGCGCAGACACCAAAACCGACTCGTTACGATCGATGCACGACACAGCGGTGTCCTGGAACGGATCCAATGTGAACGGGTACGACTTGGCATCCTTTTCTCTCTTGTGCTGCCCGATCGGGATATATGGATAGTCTGGCGGAACGGCCACTTGGTGTCTGACCTGGTGCTTCAACTTGACCGGCGCCTCGCCTTCCTCGGTTCTTCCGAGGAGCCCAGAGGAGGCCACAACCTCACGGGATGCTTCAATCTCTACGGCATCAACGACAACCGGTTTGATGGTTTCCTTTTGCTGGCCTTTCTGCTTCAAAAGGTCGTTGGAGATTGTGTGCTCTGTCTTGCTCTTCTTGGTGACGTCCGGCACAGGGGACGCCGCGCGTTTCTTGGTTTCCACTGGGGATGTGACATGCTCCTTGGTTTCCACTAGGACTGGTGGTGCCACTGGCACCTCGCTAAACACGTCGAAAAGGTCATCCATTGTTGTGTGAAGAGTATGGGAGGAAATGGTGGATGCAGAATGAGACGAAATTTTTGTGCATATTTTTTTCACTGTCCTGTATATCCTGTATATCCTGTATAATATCCTATGTAATATCCTATATAATATCCTATGTAATATCTTATATAATATCCTATGCGTAGAAAGGTAGCGACAGAACTGAGGGAGCCAGATAAAGTAAGGGACAGAATCCGTCTATTGTCCCGATAAAATGGCTGTAAGACAGTAAGGCAATGGTAATGGATACGGGTTAGGCGGATATGAAAATCAGCTAGTATTTCCTAGAAATACAACTATTCATTTTTAAGGGACTGCTAGAGATTATTTAGAGTTCCCATCCACCTGTTTGATTTTGTACAGTTTTATGTATATACTTTTCGTAATCCCGTCTGAAGAGATGGCAGCATAGGGAGATACAACCTTAATATTATTCTAGATTATTCAAAACCTTTCATATATTCACCAACATTACTCTAAAAATATTCACAAGCTAGGATACTCGACCCAATCTCCTCATGCCCGAATCACGGCCGCGTTCGGTGGTAAATAACCCAGCCGCGATACATACACTGGTGAATACCATTCCCAATGCTAATCCCATTACAGTTTTCACCCACTACTCTATAGTTCGTAGTGTAACCCTGTGATCAATGCTGCACCTGTGCTCTCCGTCGCACAGATCCAAGACGACAAACCCGGGATCACCACACACATCCAGACTGGTGATCCTGGCACTCAGATTAAGCGTAAACATTTTCTGAAGCAACTTCTGCATTCCAGTAGGGTACTGGTCCAACCAGATAGCCCCCCAAGCCGCTACGTTCCCATCGAGCTGGGCCATCTCAAACCACAGAAACGTCTCATCTTCATGCTTGGCCCATTTCCAGGGAAACTGCCGTTGGCTGAGGTATACATAGAGCACCGCCAACAGCCAGACATCTACCGGCATTCCCTGGTAGCTGATATTCCCAAACATCTCAGGGGCCATATATTGGCCGGTGCCCACGATCCCCACTGCCGGTCGTACTTCCGGGCCAAGATCCGCCGCCGCGCCAAAATCGATCAACTGGACGATCCCCGTTTCGCTAACCATCATATTGTCTAGCTTGAGATCGCGGTGGCACACGTTGTGGGAGTGGAGAAACGCTACCGCACTGACCATCTGCTTCCAGTAGCACGCAATTTCCGCGGGATGGAGCCCATTCTTGAACGCAAGTGTCATTGGAAACCTTGAATATTCAAACCACACCCTCACTCGGTAGTCCCGCGAGAGCGCAGATGACTCCGTATACTTGATAGCGCCTATCACATGTGGATGAGGCGGTAGCTTTGCCAATACATGATACTCGTTGAGCACGCGCATCTTGTAGTCCTCTCGAGACTCCAGCTTTTCTTTTGTGTGAAAGGTCTTGATCACGTAGAGCTGGCTGCCTTGCTGGTACAAGTCGACCACACCGCCTATGCCTGTCCCCAACGTCCGGAGCTTTTTCCCCAACGTCAGGAGCTTTTTCCCCGAATGGGAAAGATTGGCTAGCGATGAATCGGGAGATATGGATTTGGAAGATTTATCTGGGGTGATCCGGATTTTTGCCCGTGCCTTGGCCTTTTCTAGGAAGGTTTTGTACCTGTCCAAGTTGAGGCTTAACATGTGGGCGCGGGATAACGAGGTTCAATCCTCGGAAGACAGCTGTAGGTGGGTATTCGTAGTTACCCCAACTGTGGGTGGTTGTAGTGTATTATGTAAGAATCGCTTGAAACCGTAGATGTCGTCACTATTCCATTCAGGCAGGTCTCGCAGCTCGTAGAGTTGCACATATGCATAGCGAAAACTCTCTGTTGCATACGTAGAGGTTAGACTAAAGGTCACGTGCCGCGGCTCACATATGAGAGATTTCTGGTTAGCTTCAACGACTCATGAGCATTAACATTCAGGGCAAAGGTTACACCAAGGCGCTTTATGAATTTCGATAAATATACGAATATTAATAACTTGGGCTATACAAGTACATTACTATATTGCATGTATACAGCCAAGTCTTGAATTTCATTGCGATCTATACACCCCTGCATCTATTAAGCTTTGCAAGTCGAAGGAATAAATTACAAGTCGTTTTAGTTCCTGAATTTGGATCGAAATCTAGATCCTCAGACTATGTGCTCCACCACTGGACAACAATACAATATCCCGTCTAGTTGACCAGAAACACCGTCAGACGGTCTGGACATGCACGAAAGGTCTGCATCACGTGCGCCTTGAATCTTATTTATTTTCGCTCTAGGCTGTGAAAAATCTTATCGAGATTTCCGCTTTGGGAAGAGTAAACAATGCAACTCCAAAACACAACAAACATGCAATCATTGTTCCCCAACACGTAGGCCGACTGAAACAGCATCTAGGCGCAGTGATGACATGAGAAGCTTCGGAGTTTAATACAGGCCCTAGGGAAAGAAAAAAAATAGATTGCGTTAAGAGATCCAGACTTGTTTGTTGATCGGCATTTGTTATTTTTCGCCCAGTATCACTCACCACTCACAATACTTTTCTGCCAACGAATTGCAGAACATTGCAGGCTCCAGTTCACGTTACACCCTTTCAGGTACTGAGTAGGGTCGTATACTCATCAACTATTTTCTTGAGCATCAACCCAGTCTCTCGGGACAATTCCAGTATCATAAATACCGCGCTCGGCTGTTTCCGCGAATACTATTCCCTAAATTTTGCGGGTCTGAGTATTTTGCCTTCTCTTCAGCGTGATATTACACCCTTTACCTGCCTCACATCATTTACTCTTCCTAAATCATTAACAACCTCACACAATGCCCAGGCCGGGTCGTTTCCAGCTAGCTACGTGTTTGGGATCTGGGATAGCCACGGTGGTGGCGCTGTTGTTGCTAGTGGTATACCTACATAATGGCTTCGACATCATTCTTCTCCTTACCGTCGTATCTGGCTTCCTTATACCAGTAACCGGTGTTATTGCCAGCATTGCACCTCTCTTCCGCGCCAAAAGTCTTGGCCCCGCCTCCTATATCGTCTATGCCCTCGCCGGAGGGTTCTACTTGGTTGCTGGTGTGATGTTCATCTCACGTGTGGTCAATCAGGCATATCAATTCCACTCCCATCCCTTCTGGAAAGATATCGTAGTGCCTCTTTTCATCATCAACCAGTTCATTTTCGGAGTTTCCGTTTCCAGCGGTCTCGGATCCCTTCAGATCGTCGCCTTTAGCGAAACCCGGTCTTCCCTTCCTCCTCTTGACGAGGAAGCCGCAGATCTGGTTCAGTTCTACTCCACGGAGTACCAATGTGATGAGAAAGCCGGTTCCGACTCTAAGCCAAAGCCGTATATCTTGCAAACGTCCGACGATGACGTCCATACGATGATCGAGTCTTCTCTTATCAAGCACCACTCCTCTGGCTTACTCTTTGGGGAAACCAACTGGATGAGCACCACCCTCCCTCCTCTCAGAGGCGAGATCAAGTCGAAATCGGTGGACCTCAGACCGTCCCAAGGGTTCAAGATGCCCCAGAGATCGCTTTCCGTATCCTTTGACATGGCCAAAAAGCGGTCGGTAAAGGCGTTGAGACAGAAATGGTCCCATTCGAGGTTGTCTCTTCACGTCATCCCCTCAGGATCACTAGATTCCAAGAGAGAGAGCCCCTCACACCAGTTGAAAACAACATACACGACGCCGGAGGCGCTTCTATCGCTGATTGAGCTTTCCAGTTCCCACTATAATGACCCTAACGAAATCCAGCATACTTCTGCCCTGATCCTCAACCTTGACGATCGCCACTCGGCTTTGATTCTCAATCTAGACGAGTACACCAGTCTCGACCCCCTCCCCGAATCCACCTCTTCGATGAGTCTCTACACTACCATGCTCTCTACCAAGGAATCTTTCCGGAAATCTAAAAAGCTGAAGATCAACTTGGCAAACGAACGTATGTTTTTGTCCAACATCTCCAACTCGCTTCTCCCACCCTTTTTACAAAGTGGTCATAGTTCGATCAGCGAGTTTCAGCGGCACGGCGACTCGATGGGTGACCCTCAACAAGTGTTTGAGTGGCCCCAGAGCCTGACGAATCCGTCTGAGAGACATTCCGAGGAGAATTCTAAAACCCGTTATGGAAATCATTCTGAGAGCCATTATGAAAGTCATTTTGAAAGCCATCATGACCATCCTGACCATATGCCTCGTACGTTTGAGGACCAGGCAAACAACTTCGAAAACGTTGTGCCTTTGGAATCCCCACAGACCTTGAGGCCTCTCAGCTCACCCTGCCCACTGAGTAGCATCCCCTCCTCCCAAAGCTCTTCCTTGCTCGTTAGTGCTGTTTCGTCCGGAACCACCGGAATTATCACCGGTGAGTCGCTTGATGATCTCTACCAGTCAAACTACTCCGGCTATACCTACGGCCGGACGTCAGATATGACCAAGAGCGCCGAACAGGTGGCAGACGTCACCCTCACCTTGGACGATGAGATATTGTTAAGTTGGGACAACCACGGAGAGATCGATGAGTTTGCCCAAACAGAGTTTGCCAAGTTTTCGTCCATGCATGATCCCGCACAGCCCCGGGTCAGATCTTCGAGTAGCGAACTGGCAGTGCAAAGTCTCGCGTTGGAACCGCTTCCATTGCAAGCCCAAAATATTCTTGGGCTTTCTGTCTCCCTCCAGAACGTTTCTTCGACAACCACCGATTTCCCCCACAAGGACTCCAGCAAATGGGGTCACACCGCATCTAGGCTCCAGAATATTTCGCCACTGAAGTGGCGCAGCAATGCGGACAAGTGGCAGTCGCACCAGGATCAAGTCAAAGATTCCCGGGTGCTCAGCTTCCACAACGTCTTGCTCACCACGGGTGTCCTCACGGAAGAAGAGTTCACGCTCTCCAGACCGAACCTTGCGTTCCGGAACCGCTCTAACAGCTTTCCACCGCCAGCATCGCGGTCTGTTTCTGACCACTCCAAGTCCATATCCATTGACGTTGGAGTTGGCACTGAACACGAGGACATCTCCGACGCCTACTTCTCAGAGTTAAACAGCGACTGGGGCAACGCTATTTTGCGCATGAGCACACCTCCGGCCCCAGCAACCGCCTTCGAGACACCCACCGGCTCCCCAAAGCACACCGGGTCGTCCTCTCTCAGCCCTGTGAGACGGTTTCTTTCCGAAAGCCCCAAGAGGTTGCGACGGAAGATGAGCATTACTTCCCATCAGAGGGGAAGCAGCAACGTGGACTTGAGCTACGTGCGCCAGCTCCAAAGCAGCGGCGGCCACCACCGCAAACAGAGCTCGGTTGTGTCGTACCAGACGGTTTTATCGTCGCAAACCAGCATTAACCCCGCCAAAAGGGGTGCGAGAGGCCGCACCAAGTCGTCCGTTTCGACCAACTTGCTTGCTGCCAAGTCATCGGCCGCATTACACGCTGCGAAAACTAGTGTAAGCAATTGGGAGCCCCAGCGTGACACTTCCTACCAAAGCAGTGACAATTCTGAGCCCAGTCTCTATCCCGAGGATGTGGTGGGCGAGTACGACCGCGAAAAGTGGCGCACGATCCAAAAGTTGAGGGAGGAGGAGAAGGTGTGGTACTGCTAGGTACGAGTAATGAATTTAATGATAAAGATACCCGTTTAGAAAGTGTAAAAGAGCAAGAAGAAGCATTAGGTAGAGTGGACTGGGAATCTCTGCGTCATGAACATTGATTCGTCATGAACATTGGTTATTGGAATGACATGCGTGATCTATAGTAACTTTGAATGCTGAAATCTACGTAAGCTCCCTAGGCTTAGTGAAGCGCATAATCAACGACGCGATAGATATTGATCAAACCAATGTTAAAGATAGCACTCTGGGCGATACTTTATACTGGGTGTCAAAAGGATAGCTGTAGGCCATTACTTTTGAGTTCGGATTGAAAAAAGCGCATTTAGTTTGGCTCTTAAGAACCTCGCGTGCACCTTCTGGTTGTATGTGACTCCAATTTCGCCGGTAAAAGAAGCGGAAGACATCAATACCACATATCAATCACTCTCAGCCAATGGGTTTGAAGGTAGAAACCTAAAACACATTTACACGGAGACTTTATCCCTCGTCCCGACTTGTAGATCTACCGCGGGCTTATCTGTGCGCTGAAAGGCTGTATACCGCCAGATCCACCTTATTTGTCCTGCCGTATCTTGCTTTCCAGGTCAAATATGCCCACCCCAAGCAACCCTCACAACTCTCGGCCTATACAATCCTTATCGGAGTCATATAGGCGCAGAACTACGGTCCCGAGCTGACTCTGCGACCCGAGTCATACAAAAGGCGGGGACTTTTTCGAGTCAAAATTCCCGAGTCAGCTTTCTCTCGCTCCCTCCGAGCTAATTATCCAAACCTTAACAGAGTTTCCAGCCCCCACCCCGCATCACGTGGATCCAAGGCATGACCCAGCCATCACATTCAACATGTAACAGAATACTCGATAACACGTTCACACTACGGCCTCGTCTCACATAACCGATAAAGGCGAACAGGGTCTGGGTACTGGCCAATCAGTTTACCTTTAAACACAATGGACATAGATCTAGCGAAAGTGCGTATTATAATATAATCAGTGCCTTATTGGATATCCAATACCCATGGTCGGAAGTAAGATGTAACTGGTGTATGTGTCCAAGTTCTGCCGTAAGCCCTAGCCATAGCTAGTTAACCTGACATGCAAGTCTTAAGCTATCCGTCTAACACGCTACAGAGATCCCTACTTTGCCAGGAGTTTTGCGGTAAATTAAAGGAGAATTTTAGCCACTGTCCATTTAAGTTTAGTGAGCTACATCGCTGATTAGCGATTACCACAACTGATGGATATGCCATATTGTGGCTATTCGCGATAATAAATTTCAATTGTATTAATATTCTCGGCAGGATCCATTGACCATTATAACTGCTACAGGCTATCATAACTGCTTGCGGCCAGTAAAAGTCCTTGTAAAAGGGTCATTGGGGTTGTGTAATTTGGCATACCGCCACACTTCTCCAAGGAATGACAGTTATACTTTAGTGACCCCGCATTCAAACAAAAGCCTAGTGGCCAGTTATGTCGCAGAGGGCTCAGTGGAAATCTTTTCACATCCATGCAGGATAAACGTGAGCCCCCGGAAAGATCCAGGCCGCACCCCGAACAACGTTATAAGCACCCATTTGGTGGTGCTTATAACATCTTTTGGGGATTTAACGTCAAGGAATAAATATCATATAATCTCCCAATGCAAAGACTTTTTATTTGCCAAATAATCCAAAACACGTGTCTTGGCTAGAGCTTCTGCGCTTCGCACATTGTTCGCCGATGCCGCTCGCCAATTAATGTGCGCGTCACGTGGGCAAATGACTAACCCTCGGCGGCAGATTTTGCTATAAAACCCGTTAGCCGTCCGCTTTCCCTCTTTTGGTGCTTCTTCCCACACACAATGCTTTCCCTTATCCGTGCCACCAGAACCGCCTCCGTCTTCAAGCGGACCTACGCCTTATCGGCCAATGCCCAGGCCCTCATTTCCAAGAGTGTCAGGGACGTCGACCCGGAAATGGCCGACATCCTCAACCAGGAGCGCGCCAGACAGAGAAACTCCATCACGTTAATTCCGTCTGAGAACTTCACCTCCAAGGCTGTCATGGACCTCCTTGGCTCTGAGATGCAGAACAAGTACTCTGAGGGGTACCCTGGCGAGAGATACTACGGTGGTAACGAGATCATTGACAAGGCTGAGTCCTTGTGCCAGAAGCGTGCCCTTGAGTCCTTCGGGTTGGACCCTGCCGAATGGGGCGTCAACGTGCAGCCATTGTCCGGTGCGCCAGCCAACTTGTACGCTTACTCTGCCATCATGGAAGTAGGCGACCGCCTTATGGGTCTTGACCTTCCACACGGTGGCCACTTGTCCCACGGTTACCAGACCCCTACCACCAAGATCTCTTTCATCTCCAAGTACTTCCAGACCATGCCGTACAGATTGAACGAGGAGACTGGTATCATCGACTATGACACCCTCGAAGCAAATGCGCTTTTGTTCAGACCAAAGGTTATCGTTGCCGGGGCCTCTGCCTACTCTCGTGTCGTTGACTACGCCAGAATGAGAAAAATTGCCGACAAGGTCGGTGCCTACCTCATGTCCGACATGGCCCACATTTCCGGGCTCGTCGCTGCTGGTGTCACCGAGTCGCCGTTCCCATACTCCGACATTGTCACCACCACTACCCACAAGTCGCTCAGAGGCCCAAGAGGTGCCATGATCTTCTTCAGAAAGGGCTTGAGAAGCACCACCAAGAAGGGCAAGGAGATCTACTACGATTTGGAAAGGAAGATCAACTTCTCCGTCTTCCCAGCCCACCAGGGTGGCCCCCACAACCACACCATCTCTGCCTTGGCCGTCGCCTTGAAGCAGACCACCACTCCAGAGTACAAGGAGTACCAGCAGAGCGTCATCGATAATGCCAAGACCTTCGCCAACGCCTTGACCTCTAAGGGCTTTGAGTTGGTGTCTGGCGGCACCGACACTCACTTGATCTTAATCAACTTGAAGTCCAAGAAAATTGACGGTGCCCGTGTCGAGGCTGTGTTGGAGAGAATCAACATTGCCGCTAACAAGAACACGGTTCCAGGCGACTCCTCTGCCTTGTTCCCATCCGGTTTGCGTGTGGGTACCCCAGCCATGACCACCAGAGGTTTTGGCAGCGCCGAGTTTGAGCAGGTTTCCGAGTACATCCAAAGAGCCGTCGATATTGCCATTGAGTTGAAGGCTCAGGAGCAGGGTAAGGTTGCCAAGGAGTTGTTGGCTTCCTTCAAGAGCCAGGCCGACGAAAGTGCCAAGGTCAAGGCCTTGGCTACCGAGGTGTCCAACTGGGTCTCCACCTTCCCAGTTCCAGGCGATCTTTAGGGAGACGGAGCAGGTATTAATAATGGCGTGTAAGTGACATATGTATAATTTTCGAGTCGGTTGACTCGCGCAGGACGGATCCTGTCGCAATATATTTTCAGCATTGATTGAGTGTAGGGGGTTACTTTTTATGAAAGCCGAGAAAACTACAAATTGGAAACTTGGCTGGTAAAGTTACCGGAAGCTGCGATTGGCGGTTATTACGAGGAAACTTTCTTCACAACCGTTGGTTCAAATTACATTTACTGAAAGCCTTGAGGCGGGTAGAACTTGAGTTATTGCTCCGCCATAGAGACTGCATTGCAAACTTAGAGTTTCATATGGCTGACATGTGTGCAGTATCTATGGATTACGCCGAAAGACTAAGGCGCCATGAAATATCAACCCGTGGTATATTTGTCGGGTGATAGATACCGTTAACCAGTAAGAGAATACCTTTCATCACTAAAATATACACAAGAATCGAGTTCCTGATGTACTGGGGGACCGGGAATAATGTCATCATGGTTAGATGGCGGTATGTTGTAGAACCATATTGGCGGAGGTAGGATACCGAGATGCTATATGGTCGGAGAATATCAGCCGACGACGTCAGCAGTGTTAAGTAGCACCTTTAATACGCAATCAGATCACTAAAGGCCCAGAACATGGTCCAACGATAAGCTAAAGGTCTCGTTGCCGTTTCCTGGTCAATATCAGGAGTTAGAAAACCAGATGTTGCTTCTCCCTGCGTCGCACGGTTTGCCATCTAAGGGTAGGTTAATTTCATTATTTCTGGGTACCAAATTCCAGGTATGGAGATCTTTTTTACGTTTCATGTAGCCATTCGATTCCAGAAGACAAACCAGCTACATGGCGCGTTCCAGGCACATCGCAGGATGTTTTACAAACTCTGCAACTGGGGGTTCCAACATATGCACGTCTTCCCTTTGATCAGCTTAGACATACAAGCAGCCTTTATTGATGTTCCTTTATATCTTCAGTATAGAGCAAAGATATGAATACATTTTACTAATTGTTAATATTAGACTTTTTTTTTCCCAGCGTTCTAAACCAGACTGAAAGGCCGATCGGTGCCTCAACCGTGGGGACTAGTTTTGATGCAGCAGTACCTTATCGACCTACACGTATGGGTTGAACGTTACGACTCTTAGTACCATACCACTACACCATCCGTCTAACCAGCTTTTCTTTCACGGATTTTTCAACCTTTCTGGTACAACTGCATTCAATGGATGGCCCCTACCCCTCAGTTTTACTCCCAGTTCACGCTATCTGGTTTCTCCTGCATTTAACTCTTTTTTTCGGCGTCAATTTTCGGTCATAAAGCAAAACCGTACCGTTGAACCTCTTAGCTTCTTCTTTCCATCTCTGGTTTGATATGTCCACTATACCTGAAAAAGCCGCCGAGACTGTGACGCCAGCGAGAAAACCAGCTGTACCGGCGGAAAAAGTGAAGCCTAAGGGCTACTCTAACCCAGCGCTCCAGGCCATGGGGATTCCCCGCTTGCGTCTTCCGTCGCGTAACTGGAGCATTTTCTGGGCCGTTCTCGGGCTTACCACCGGTGGGATCGTCTACGACAAGTATGAGCAGAAGCAGCTCAGAAAACGCTGGATGAGCTACGTTCAGCCGCAGAGTGAGGCCGAGGTTGCTCCAAACGTGAAACCTAGACGTTTGACCATTTTTATCGCGCCGCCACCAAACGACTTCTTGACCGAGAGTTTGAGATACTTTAAGCGCTACGTCAAGCCAGTTTTAAATGCCGGTGGTTTGGACTTTGAGATCTTCACGTCCGAGAGACAGGGAGACATCAGAGTACACGTTGCCGACCAAATCAGAGACTTGAGAAGAAACGCCACTGCTTTCAAGCAAGTTGAGTTGGTCAAGCAGAAGAATGAAGCGTACAAGAGAAGCTGGGGTTACTGGTTCAGCAAGTTCAACGTGTTCAAGAAGAAGGAAGTTGTCGATCCCAACGCGACCAAGTCAGTCAAGCAGTGCTACACTCCGGCAGATGTCTTTGGAATCAACTACAAGACCAAGCCGATGGCCGTGGAGTACGAGGACGCGCAGTTTGAGAATCCTCATGATGCCGGAGGAATAATCTGTGTGGGTAGAGGTGTCTACAAGGAGTACATGAGAGGCGTCCACGAGGGCTTGTTGGGGCCGTTGGAGCAGCCAAAGGTTGAAATTGTTGAAGCTGTCGAACAGGTTGTGGTTGAAGCCGAAACCTCTGCGGCCATTCCTACCTTGGACACCACCTTAGCCCCTGCTACCGACGAAGCCTCTAAGAGCGATTTCCGTTATAACGGTGATGTTGACGACTTGCCAAACGCCAACCTTAAGTCCAAGCCTCCAGTCAAGGCGCCATACATCTCCGCCGAAGACTACGCTACTGCTACCCTCGCCCCCGAATTCAACTTTTCCACCACCATCAGAGACCATAACAACGTGCCAGTGTTCTTCGAACTGCCGATTTTTGTGCTTCGCATCCCAAACATCTTGGGGTTCTTGAACTCGCCACAGCGTATCTACCGTTTCTACACCAAGAGATGGATTGCCGATGAATTTAACAAGGGCGCCGTTGCCGTTGCCTTGAACGCCAAGAGGCCGTTTACTCCCGCCGATGCTGACTTGGCGTTGGTTGAGGAAACTGACTGGCCAAAGAAATGGGTTGCCAGCGGGAAGGAGAAGGCCAGTGAGTGGACCCGTGACTTCAAGGTCGACCACAGAGTCACCTCCAGAATGTTTGTCTACGACGCCACGTTGCTCGAGCTTGGTGAAAAGAAGGATCAGACCTAGGTGTCTGACAGTCCCATGTATATATTAAGATTATTTAGTCACGCGGAAATTTGTAAGTGGCAGAAGGTGGGTTCATCTGGTCACAATTGTCGGGTAAGAAGGGCCGATGGGGTGTACTCCATTTTAGGTACTGAATAGCTGTCTGGCTGTGAGAGCCCCATATTGGTAAATACAATCTATCTGTGTTAAATACAATTCATCTGTGTTAAATGATTGGTCTACTATGTGGCTTGTCCCACTTTAACAGCATACAACTCTCCCAAGAATTTATCGCTAGAATTCTTTCAAAAACGTTGGTGCAAAATACCAGTGCTATGCTCATCGGTATGACTTGCGCCGTATCTGGCCTACTGTTTCCGATTCGGGATTACCTTTTCAAGCCCGATATTCGTGTCGAAATCCCATTGCGTTCGTACACCAAAGGTGATATTTAATCAGGCAGTTGCCTGCCGATATCTCACGGAGGGAGCTGTTCTATATTTAGCCTAACAAGGTTGCATTTACCCTAAGAGATATCATACACAGCCTCAGTTAAACAGCATCTTGGTGTGTAATAAAATCCGAGAGGTATCTAGGGTATCAGAGGTATCTAGAGTATCAGAAATATTCAGAGTAGAGGTATCCAGAGTAGAGGTATCTAGAATACCGAGAAACAACAAGCCAGGAATGCTTTTTTAGATAAACTCTAAAAAGATGGGGTGGAATTTTGAAACTTTGTCGTAAGATATCGGCGGACAACCTCCTCTTAGAAATCTTTAACTCCCCTGTATCGTTAATTCCCCTGTATTGTTAACTCCTCGCATTAATGTAGACCTAACCCCCGGTTACTCGTCACAAAGGTCCCAGGAACACTATTTATAAACTCGGCTATATATCTGTTTACCCTCTCAGCAAATTTCCAAGGGCATTTCAATGGTTGATGTATTGCTGCACTAATTATGCACTGCCTCGTGTACGCAGGCCAAATTAGGAAATCCAAACCGCCGTGGTAGCCTGCACGTTGGATTATAGGGTGCATAAAATACCTCAGTGTGAAACGTTACAGGCGTGGGGAGACCAAACAGATTCACTTTTGCCAAGCCTAGACGCTAGTTCGTCCTTAGCTACCAGGCAGCTTTACGTTATGGGGCGTTGGTAATGGTGATATCTCTTGATCTGTGCGTTTTTCCCGGTCCAACCTACCCATTGATGGTGTGCTCTATACCCCCCAACTTTATCCACGAGAAGGTGTCCTAGATGAAAATGCAATTCTGCTACACCCCAGTAATGAACTTAAACAATCTTGCCAATCATTTTTTTGACAAACACGTGCGCCAATTTAACCCTGCACCCTGGCTAGACTTCCTCTATAGCCGTCTAATTTTCTCAACTTGACCTTCCAAATCCTTCTGTCAAATTGCAACTTTATTTTACAGCATCTGTTCCATGCCTGGTCACGACTCTGTGCCGGACAATGCGCCGAGCTGCTTAATACCTAGCGTGCGGTGTCGTCACCCTGCTCCCAGAACCCCGTCTGCAGACCCGGGACTGCAGCAATTCCTGCATCCACGCCTAAGCATGCCGTCACGGTGCCTTGGGATTCTCCGTAGGCAGCCAGTAAAGCTCAGCTTTGTCACCATTCTACCCGCGGAAACGGAAGGACTGGACCGAGAGAGAAACTTTTCAGGATCAAAAAGGAGTAGCTAAAAAAAAAATACCAGTATATAACGTCAGGGTTCCCACCTTTTGTAGGTGAAACGTATAGCAAACCACAACATTCACAATGCTAAGATTAGCCACCACCACCAGAGCCGTGTCTCACTCTTTAAAAAGATTCACGTCTGCCGTTCCGCTGTTGACCCTTAACGGATACGACGACGAACACATCACCTTGTCCTTTAACGATAAATACGGCAAGGATAAGGTTTCTTTCTTTAACTTTTTCTTGCGCGATGCGGATAAATCGGCCGAGTCGTACGAACCAACTTGCAGACAAAAAATCTTCTCCACGTCCGAGTTGGACTACAACGTGAAGCCGTTGACAAAGCCCCAGATCGTGTCGCATCCCGAAACCAACGAATTGGGCTTGCAGATTGAATGGTCTGATGGTGTCAATACCGTGTACGACCACAGCTTCTTGAGAAAGTTTTCCAAGCCGGAGTTGATCAAAAAGGGCAAGAACTTTGAAAGCGAGAGGGTTTTCTGGAACCTGCAAGATTTCGCCAAGGTGGAGTCCGAGCTTGTGGATTCCATCACCTTCAAGGACTACATGGCCAACGACGAGGTGTATTACAACACGTTGAATAGCTTGAACAAGTACGGTGTGGTCTATGTCAACGATATCCCAGAGGGTAATAACTTTATCATGGAGGACGGGAAGTGGGCGATTGAGCACTTGGTCGAGAGGGTGGGTCACATCAGGGAAACCTTCTACGGGAAGTTGTTCGACGTGAAAACCGAGCCTAACGCCAAAAACTTGGCGTTTACCGCCAACAAGCTCCCATTGCACGCGGACTTGATGTACTACGAGGCTCCGCCGGGGATCCAGATCTTGCATGCGTTACAAAACTCTACCAAGGGTGGTGAGAACGTGTTTTGCGACGCCTTTTTGGGGGCCCAACACGTGAAGGAGATGGACCCAACAGCATACGAAGCGTTGAAGACGGTTCCAATCAACTTTCACAAGATCGGTCATGACGACCAGTACTTCTCCTTCAGCCGTCCGATTGTGGTGGAGAACTTGGAGGGCGGGTTGACCCAGGTCAATTACTCCCCTGCCAATATGGCTCCGTTCGAGTTTGGAAT
The DNA here is from genome assembly GCF_001661335.1 of Babjeviella inositovora NRRL Y-12698. Taxonomy (NCBI): domain Eukaryota; kingdom Fungi; phylum Ascomycota; class Pichiomycetes; order Serinales; genus Babjeviella; species Babjeviella inositovora. Next base: position 782,395 of record NW_017566845.1, on the reverse strand, counting down.
TACCAGTGCCAACCCAGAGGAGGAAAATATCTTTAAGGACTTTTTGCGTGGGTTGAAGATCTTTGAGCAGTTTATCAACGATCCAGTCAACCAGATTGTGGTCAAGACGAAGGAGGGCTCAGCCGTTGTGTTCAATAACAGAAGGGTTTTGCACACCAGAAAGAAGTACCAGGAGACGGAGAAGGAGTCATTCAGATGGTTGAAGGGGGCGTACTTGGACATGGACACGTTTGAGTCGCAGTTGAGAATTTTGAAGAAGAGCTACGATCCATCGGGGTTCTAAGGGGGTAGTTAGTGCTTATAAAAGATAACCCGGGCGGTTGCCATGTTTATAAACCAATGTGTAGATTTCGGTCTCTGGTCTGAGGAGTATAATGCCAGGGCTGAACACTGGGATTAAGTAGTTGGAGCTGCCTGGACGACCGTTTGGGTCTCAGTTTTCAAGTGGGTAACGTATAAGATACGCACGGTATTAGAGAAGCAATGCCAGTAGAAGCTCAGGCCATCCACATACAAGTCAAGTCAACATCTGGTTTAAAAATAGCTCATACGCCTTTTAGTCTAAAATCATATCCCCCAGTAGACTAAGCTTTCAACCTCTAGCGAATAAAAACCACGTTATATTTTCCCGGTTCCTCTAAAGGTGCGTCTAACCACTAGGGTTAATAATTTGCGCATGTCACCAAAGGGGAAACACTGGATGCAACAGAGACCTCATGAGCGCCAACAAAAGCAAAGCCGTTCCGGCTATTTCGGGGGTTGGTCATGGATTCATTAACCATTAAGCGGCTTTTGCAGAAGAATCACACGCCTGGCTATGTATGGGAGAGGGTGGTTGGCGAAACGTGTAGCTGGACTATTCGCTGTATAGTGTAGGCGAGAGGCTGAGCCAGTTGGATACGGAAAGCTATTAAGATTGGAACGGGTTGTTAAATCTAATGCCTCCTCGTTTCTTGGTCTTCAAAGTAGTGGTCCGTGGAACGCCTAATTCTGTTGGGGCAGCCATATAAATTACTTCAATCCCCGGTTGTACCGTTTCCTCTAAGGCTGTTAGCCCACGTCTTTTGTCTGGAATGCTACCCGTTGCAATTAATTGGATTCATGCACCGCACTTGACTACTTCACATAGCGTGGTTACAACCAGATAAAGAGTTTCCCGCTAAACACGACATTTAAATCTCTACGGCGGGAAAAAAAATTCGAGCCCTAGAGTTCTACGAAATAGCCGTTCTGACCAACTACCTTTGAACCTCGGATCCGGACCGATTACCCGACAGCACGTGATGGCACCTTAAACACCGTAAGCACTGCACGTACGCCAGTCTGCATGGCTTATGTAAGCCTCAGGTGCGCCTCACACCCAGATAATTCCGCAACCACCGAGGTTACGGCATGAGAGTTGGAGATGCATATGAGTAGCATATGAACTAGAAGATCACGTATCCACCCTGCTTTGCAAGATCATTGGCAAGTTAACCAGCACGATTCTGAAAGATTCTCGGTAGAGCACTTCAGACGTTTTCTCCCCAGAATAATAGTCTTCGCATCTATTGCTACTTTTACACTAGCCCAATTTGCAAAAGACAATGACAGTACTTGGTTTCTCTAATCCAACCATGATGAAAGCTACACCGTGCGTCCACCCAAAGGCGGAACCACACAAGCACGGAGTGGTACACGGCCATATCCACAGACACAACGACCACACCCACATTCATGGCCACATCCACAACTTCAATGCGGGCCTCCCAGGAAAGATCCTGGAGCTCCCTCCGGTGGAGCACCACGATTTGGACGAGATTTTACTGATGGCTGCTCCCATCACTGCTCCTGTTCAGTCACATACTGTGGGGTTTAGCAACGACGAGGAAATGCAGCGGATTTTCGACACCTGCTGCCAGTTTGACTCGTGCTTCGACATCTGTGACGACTTTTCGTGCAACGAGTTCAAATGCGAGGATCTTGACTTGAACTGTGCCGACGATCCGTGTCTGTCGGTAGTGAATCATCTGAGTGAGCATGGAAACTGTGATACATTTACGAATTTGAAGCCGAACATGGAGAGAGAAGGACTGCGAGAGTTCACCCCTGTACACTATCAATCAGGATGTGAGGCGGAGGAAGCTGCGAAGGATCCACATGGGTATCATTCGCATCTGTGCGAACCTCAACCATCATATTCTCATTCGCTTCAAAAATCTCATTCTCTACATAGCTCCCTTCAAGGCACTCATCAAAACTCCCCCCATGAACCGGAAAGTAACCAGGTGGTGATCAACAGCCTCATCGACAATATGCACGTGTTGCTTGACCGCCTCAACGACCGGGTAGATCTCTTCAAGGATGATCCCGCGGCGAAGCGGCGCCAAACAGTGCCATTGGTTGACCCACAGACGAGCAACCGCATCGTGGACATGCGGGAAAAGCTCAAAAGTTTGAACGTCTACTTCCCCCACGTCCACCACCAGCACAAGCTGATGCAGCAGCATGTATGTTCAGAAGATTCCTCCGTATATCCACATGACCCGCAAAACCTCGTTTTAGGTATGCTAAACGGCCCGGTTTCCGACCAAACGCTTGATCCGGATTACCAGTTCTCCTTCAACTTCAACAGTGAACCCGTGGAGGTCCAGCAGAAGTGCCATTGGAATAACTGCTACACCAACTTCGCTAGTGATTCCGCGCTTAGAAGCCACATCGTGAACGACCACATCAACGAAGAGTACTACCGCTCGCCCCTTCCGCAGTCGCCGCGGTACCTCACCAGCTACCAGTGCGAATGGGACACGTGCAACTATAACTCCAACGATAGAGAGTCATTGCTAGCGCACATCAATACCCACGGCGGTTCGTCCTCGCTCAACCTCCACGGCGCACCACACATCGACCTGACGGAAAGCATCCTTACCCCAGCTTCTCCCTTTGAGCTGAGTAAGCCGGCGGACCAAGAAATCCTCAGCCCTGAGGCTATTGGGGCGGCCCACACATGCATGTGGCGCTCTGGTGGCCTGGCCTGTCACCAGATGTTCGCCCTGGCGGGCGGCTTGACCAACCATATCATCTCCGCCCATGTGGGGTCGGGTGTCTCCTCCTACACCTGCCATTGGGACGGCTGTTCCCGGTGCGAGCGGCCATTTTCCCAACGGCAAAAGATTCTCCGCCACATCCATGTCCACACAAAGTACAAGCCTTTCCAGTGTCCGCAATGCTCGACTTCCTTCACGATGGGGTGCATGCTCGAGCAGCACATGCGCACACACTCTGGCGAAAAGCCGTATAAGTGTCTCCAGTGTGCCAAACGCTTTGCCACCTCCACCGCACTCTCCATCCACTTCCGCACCCATACGGGCGAGAAACCCTTGGAGTGTAAGTTTCCCAACTGCGGCAAGAAGTTCAGCGAGTCGTCGAACTTGGCAAAACACATGAAGACGCATTCCAAGTGTTTTCGCTGCGAATTGTGCGAGGGTGTGGAGTTCAAAAAGAAGACTGACTGGAATCGCCACATGAAGAAGGTTCATTTGGAATCCAGTCCCGATGAGGAGGAAAGGAAGAAGAGTAAGTTGTCTTGATTTATTTGGATTTTTAGTGCTTTGTGATCTTTATATTTGGGGCGACACACATTGCAGGGTTTCTTGTAGTCATAGGCATGCGGTGCATGTACGTGTGTTTCAACAAAACGTTTGGGCTATTAAGCCTAGTTAGATGGTTAACTAGAAGTTACCATGGGTGCTTAACAAGCAATCTAATTAAATGTGTATTACGTATTGTACGAAAATATAACCTATAGAATTAATTGATGTACCTGGCAGCTTATTAAACTGATGTGATCTGAATGTTACTGCTAGTAATTAGCCAGGCTGAAGGACCTTAAGTCTGATCGTATTTTACACGTAACCCATAATAGCTCATTCGAGAAGATTCAAGTTCTCGGAGATTTTCCATTATGCTCCATCATGAAATGTCAGATTCTATGAAACGTCAGATTCTATGAAACGTCAGATGCCAATCGATGCCGGAGTAATTCTGGTTGAATGCATTTCAGCCATTATAGGTCAAACTCCTATTTGGGCAGGGGATTTCTTGCCAACTTCTCTGACAATTTCTCTAGAGATCCTCTTGGGACTCTACTTCACAACTTGTCTTGGCTCCCCAATTAAACTTCCAGCCTTGCTGCTGCCTAGTCAACCAATTCTCCCTTCCTCGCCTCATCCTTCTCATCCCACAACTGTCTGACCCCACCCTCGCTTCTATTTTTATTCACCTCCATCTCCTCATTCAACTCGCGCAACGCCTGCTCCTCCTCCTCGGTAATCCCCCCAATGTCCGGCGGGATCTCGCTCATGCTGACCGACGGCGCACCGTTTAAAAACCGCAACTGCTCCAAAATCTGGATCCGCACACTCTCCAAGTACTTCTTTGTGTTCTTGTTGTCGATCCGCTCCCCTAGGTACGGATGCAACAAATAGTTCTCTTTGGCAAAGTACGAGCGGAACGGAACGCTACTCGGAACCTGCTTCCCCTCTAGCTGGACATCCGTTATGACGCTCGTTTCGTAGCACCAGAGCCGCGAGACGTTCCGTGGAGTGTATCCGCCGCCGCCAAGAACCAACATCGGAAGCCCAAACGACTTGACAAACTTCACACACTCTGCGTGGGCCTTGATGTTCAAGTTGAAGCAGCCAAGCCGGTCCCCGCCAAGAGAATCGGCCCCGCACTGCTGGACAATCACGCTGGGCTGGAAGGACGTGATGAGGGGCTCCATGACCGACTTGAAAAGCCGGATATACGAATCATCGTCGATCCCGTCGCGCAATGGCACGTTTACCGAGTAGTGCTTGCCCTTCTTGACCCCGATCTCGTCAAAGTTGCCGGTCCCGGGGAAAAACTCGCCGTTGTATTTGTGAAACGACACCGTCATGACACGGTCCGTGGTGTAAAACGCCTCCTGGACCCCATCACCGTGGTGGATATCGATATCGATATACAACACACGCGGGTGCACACGGAGGAGGTTTAGGATGCTGAGCACGATATCGTTCACGTAGCAGAAGCCAGACGGCATTGTCCTCTTGGCGTGGTGAAGCCCGCCCGACCAGTTGATCGCAATGTCAGATGTCCCTGAGATGAGCTTGCGCGTGGCGTCCAACAGCGCACCCGCATAGATCGAAGAGTAGTCGTACATCCCGTCAAACACCGGACAGTCGTCCCCAATGTTGAACTCGCGCAACGCTTCGAGGTACTTGCTGGAGTTGTCGGGCGTCACCTGCCGGAGAAAATCAACGTAATCTTCGGAGTGGAACGCCGTGAGCTCGTCCTTGGTTGCGCGGCGCGGATAGTACAAGTCCATCTGTTCGTGGAGTTTGTAGCTGATCACCAATTGGTCCGTGAGCATAAGTCGGAACGGCTTCATTGGATGCCGCACCCCGTAGTGGTACTTGCTGACATCTGGGTTGTAGTGGTACGATACTCGCGGGTTGTACGTGGCATTATAAAGCTTGGTGTAGGTAGGCGCATGGCCCTCGGTTTTGATGTCACGCTGTAGCGTCGACTCATCCCAGTCGCTCATGATAAATGGAAGGTTGTGTTGTGATGGGTTCAAATTCAGAAATGGCCCTTGATGCTCTCAATATCCTGCAACGGACTAGCACTTCAACAATGGAGAGATTCTCTTTCAGTATGGACTCCAGGTGCCGAGAGTAAAATGCACTTGCAAATATTGGAATGGCAGTATGGAATTTTAGATGAGTTTCTTCTCATTACCCGACCTTTGCAATACCCAATTTCGCAAAACGTTTTTCGCGTAGTTGCCATGCGAAACAATTCAGTCGTGCTGCTACCGCCTCCGTAGAAGCGCCACCAAATTCGTTTGGCGCCGTTACTTAAGATGGGCCCCAGCGGGGGGTTATCCGCTCCACTCACTATACCTATATCAATTACAATGTCCAGTATGTACCATTCAGAAAGTTATTTGTGATTGCCAATGGCTGTGTCAACTATGAACGCACTGAGTTCCAGGAAACTTGCCCTCGAGAAAGGTCAGGGAAGGTTCTCCTCAGAGATCTATTTTCAGTGGGACGGGCCGAGTGACAGCATCCGTATCCAGTAACACGACCAGTACTTCCAGCGGTTTGCCTAGCGATTAAGGCTGGGGTCTGGTTAATTAATGACAATTGCCGCCGTCGTACACACTGACTTGAGTACCAGTTCGACGTCACATGAGCCCATTGAAGGATCAGGGGATTGATCTGTTGTGATGCCTGAATAGGGTATTATCTGGCAGTGGAGTGACCCCACTGAACGTTATCATTGGCACACAACCATTCGCTTTGGCGTCGCCATCAAGCCGTTACTAACCCTCCCTAGGTGCCGGATTCGACAGACACATCACCATCTTCTCGCCAGAGGGCAGACTATACCAGGTGGAATACGCGATCAAAGCGATCAACACCGCCAACCTCACCTCCATCGGTGTGTGCGGGCGCGACTCGGTGGTTGTCATCCAGCAAAAGAAGGTTCCGGATAAGCTCCTCGACCCCGCCACCGTCACGTACATGTTCAAAATTAACAAAACCATCGGGATGATGGCCACAGGGTCCATCGCCGACGCCCGTTCACAGGCCTTGCGTGCGAGAGCTGAGGCCTCCGAATTCCGCTACAAGTACGGTTACGACATGCCGGTCGACGCGTTGGCCAAGAGAATGGCCAACCTCTCGCAGATTTTCACCCAGAGAGCCTACATGAGGCCTTTGGGGGTTGCACTCACTTTCTGTGCCATTGATGACGAGCGCGGGGCTTGTTTATACAAGTGCGACCCAGCGGGGTATTATGTGGGGTCCAAGGCTTGCGCCACCGGTCCAAAGCAGCAGGAGGCCACCACCGCGTTGGAGAAGAAGTTCAAGAAGAAGGACTTTGTTGCGGGCGACTGGAAAGAGGTGGTTGAGTTTGCCATTACCACTTTGTCGAACGTGTTGAGCAGTGAGTTCAGAAAAAACGATATCGAGATCGGTGTGGCCACCGCCGGGGGCTTTGTGCTTTTGACCCCGGACGAGATTGACGAGAGATTGGTTGCCATTGCCGAGCAGGATTAGGCTTAGAATAAATTTATGTTGGATATACCGTAGCGCGAGCCCTCACCTGATTACGTCTGGCTAAACCAGAATGCACTGGGTGGACTCGCACAGTTCCCAGTACTCGTTTACCCGCGTCATATCGATAAATAGGTATTTTTCATATATTTATATTCTTTAATTATTGTCTTATTAAACACAAGACATTTTAGCCACATAAAGTGGCGTGGAAGGCGATAGACAAGCTGAAGCCCATTGGGTCTGATCACACGAGACCAAGCCCTATGGTATGAACAACGTATCTGGTTCCAAACCATTTCGCACTCTAGAGCACATACGGAATAAACAAGTACGGACACGCCTCAGTATATCTCTTCCAGTCCTCACCGTACTTCTTCTCGCACTTGGCCGTGTCTCTCAACGCTCTGTGCACCAACGTGATAAAGAAGAATACTGGGAAGAACCACGGGAACGGCGAGGCAAAGCCACAGACGAGCGCCCAGGTCAAACACATCAAGTAGTCTGCGGTGTAGTGGGCCTTTCTGGCATACTTGACCCAACCGTCGGTCAACAAGAGCGAGCCGTACTTGGTCTTGATATACTTTGGGTCCTTCAACACGGTGTACGGCAAATGGGGGAAGGTCTTTCTAACCGAGGTGTCCCCGGCCATCTGCTTTCTGAACGAGTTCTTCTGGCCGTTGCCGGTATCGAAAAAGTAGTACGCAACAAGCAACAAGGTGACACAGAAGACGTTGTAAAACCATGACCATTGGTATTCCAGCGGGTCGTGATAAGCCAAGAACAAGGTGCAGTGGCAGTAGGTGTATGGCACACCAGCAATGTTCCAGAAGATCAACATGAAGCCAAACTTCTCGTAGGCCATGTCCCAGGTTGGAACAATCAACTCCTCGCCCTTAGCACACGCGTTAGCGTACAACCAGTGGGCCAACAAGACGTGGCAGACCTGAGGAGACACGTAGCCGTACTTCTCCAATTGCATGGCGGCGGTGGCGGCACTCAAGAAGAATAGGGTGAACCACGGAAGACGGACCTCGAAGAACATCTTCAAGTCGAGCATTCCGAGGCGTGGGTTCAACGGCGCACCCATGAAGATGTCGTACACCATGTTCCCGCTCATTCTGTGGCAGTCCCCCGTGATGTACACACAGACAAGGTACAAGCCAATGGCAAAGGTAACGCCGCAGATGATGGCACAGGTCATGATCTCGCCAAAAAGCTCGATGATTGTGTAAAGCTTAAAGATCCCGGTGCAATGGAGCACCACTGCAATTGCAATCGATATGTAGAAGGACCACACGGCGTTGCAGTAGTACGGCAATTGCCTGTTATTCAAGTGCTTCAACGGCTGGCCCTTGGTCCAGATGCCTGGCAAAACGTAATAGAATGCCATTTGGACAAAGAAAAAGGTGAGGAAGATGCGCCACGCGCGGAAGGTCGGAATCCCGTGGTCCACAAAGAGTTTGAACATGTGCGCAAACCACTCAGGGAATGTCTCATCGGCGGTTGGCCAGGCCGGAGCGCCAAAGTAGAACTCGGCACTGATCCACATATACCACATCAACACGGGAAATCCGGTCATCATCATAAAAACCCCCACTGGGCCACCAAACTCCCACCCCTCGTGTTCATCGGTGGTTGTTGGTGCGGAATCGTTGCTTAACAAAGGCTCTGAGGATTCCATTGTTTTTATTTTGCGCTTCTGGGGGCTCATCTTGGTTACAGGGGGAGAGAGACTGTAGGAGTGAGCCCCTATTTATACTGGGTGTTTTGGCGGTGTTTTGCTTTGAAAAATCCACCCGCAGCGCTGCGAGTTCGAGTACGGTGTACGACATACGAGTCGTATAGGCAACGCACCTAGCCCGGCATGGAAGCTTGCCGGAACGACATGCAGAACGCTGATGCGCATGGATCACCAGAAGCACCGAGAATGCCATTAAGTTTTATCAAAACTGAGATGCCCATCGGCAACCAGTTATATTTCGATTTGGGGAGCCAACCATATAGGCCGAGTACCACCCCACGTTTAAGCATCTGCCTACGGGCGACTGTCTTGCAGGAACAAACACGGGGTGCGCATGTAATCGATATGCAAACCTTCTACAATTGCCTCATAAATACAATCCTCTTGTTTTCAAATATACACTATATATACAACGTCGCGGGCAGTCCGCGGCAAAACTGACAACAAAAAAATAACAATTTCAAGAGCAACAAAAATAATATACACTATAGGTAACAACAAATATATTATGCGGGCGAGTGGCCGTGAAATCACGGGCCACAGAAATGACGGTGCGCCTGGGGTATGCGGCGGGAGAGAGGAATTGGAAACGAGCGGGGGGGGTGTGGAAGGGGAAAGGGCAGAAGGCCACGAAAATGAGTGGCATGAGACAGAGTTTTTTTTTTATCGGAAAGCACTGAAAATAATCTGAGAAAAGTCCGAACACTATGAAAGCGGGAGCAGCCAAGCCTTGAAGAATTCTCCAATGGCAAAGTTCGCACTTTGATCAGGATCTGGCCACAACCATGTCAGCCCCCCATTCACTTCGCTCACTCAGGCCAAGACGTTTTGGATTCTCGCACTGATTCTTCTCCCGTGCGGAGTGTTGCGCACGTTTGGCAACAACGGCTTCAAAATCGCAGACAACTTGTCAAAGTCCTCCTTGTTGCACACATCCAAACTGGTCTGCAACACGTAGTTCCCAAACGCGTCGTGCAACATCTTGCTCATGTCCTGTTTGTGCTCTAACAACTCTTCGATCAACTGCCTTGGGATGAACCCATTGTCCGATCTCAACGACTTTTCAATGACGTTGGAGCCAAACTTGTGGAGAGACAAGTTGACAATATCGCTGCGGATGGCCTTGACAATCGTCGCGACAGATTCCATGTCGCCCTTGAACAACACGTACTGCACGACGTAGTTGCCGAAGGGGTCGAGCGACAACTGGAGACAGTGCGCGGCGACGACGGTACTCAACTGCTTGCACTGTTCAGGCGACCCGTTGTCAAGGCAGCGCTGGAGGACGCAGCAGCCGTGTCTGTGGGTAGCGATTTCGATACAGTTGGTGGCGGCGGCGTCGAAGATGAACTGGTTGTCCGCTGGCTTCAACTTCTGGAGACACTTTTGGACGACGTGGTTCCCGTTGAGGTCGCGCGACAAGGACACAATGTGAGTGGCCAAGGCGGCAATCACAATGGCGCTCTCCTCGTCGGTGGTAATGCACTCGACAAGCTTTTGCAAGGCGCGAGTCCCGTGCGGGTCGAGCGCGATACGAATAAACTGCGGCGCGGCGTTCTTCACGAGGATCACGCGCTGCGCCCCCGACACCTTCTCAAACAACTTCTGGATGAGGTAGTTGCCGAACGGATCGGTCATCAACTCCACGATATGGAGGTAGATCTCGTTGAAGATCATCAGTGCCACGACCGCGTCATCCGCGTCGAGTTGGCGCTGGAGGAAGCGGCACCCGTGCTGGTCCTTACACAACAGGTAGAGATCGCCCGCAAAGTCCGCCAACTGCGCGTTGACAAACTTGGATGCGTCTTCGCCCTTGCGCTTGCTGTTCTGGCGGCGGTGCACGTTCATGGAAGGCGCGGCGCTAGCACTCGGTGGACTCCAGCGGTCGAACGAACGCATGTTCCACATCGCGGAGGGGCCCATCGCAAGGAGGTCCTCGGTGTGAGGCGTGCCTGGGTGGTACGTTGCACGGTGCTCTTTGGGGAACTCGGTACTCGCCGGCGCAAATTCGCCAAGAGGCATGAACTCCGGCTGGTGCACGTCTGGGACAGCAAACGGTCTGATCTGGTGCATTGGCGCATAGCCCCCGTGTGCGCCAAACATTGGCGCGAACGGCGCAGTCGCGGGTATACCCCAGGCATCCGCGTTGCCGCCTTTGTACATGTCCATGCTTGGGGCGTTGAATGGCGGCGGGTGAACCGGGAAGGATGGGAAATCGCCGTACATCTCGTTCCCCAACTGGTATGCAGGTGACGGTACGAACGGCGACACCTGGGCCGCATCCGTCTTCACGTCAAGACCGTCAATGTTGAGGTTTCCGAGTGCAATCCCGAGATCGATGGTGTCGGGCACGGACACCGGCACGGACACCGGCTCGTCCGAGGCGCTCCCGAACAAAAAGCCGGGCTTCACGCCCTGCGAGAGGAACGCCGAAGGCTTCTGGTTGTCCTGGTCGTCAGACATAGTGTACAGGGTGGTGATTCCAGGTGACGGTGGTTAGATGGCTTCAGTAGGCTTTAAAAGTGTCGCCGTGAGCTTACGGAGCGTAAGGGATCGGGGAGCGCCCAAGGCAGCGGGAAAATATTTTCCTCAATTTTTCACCACCCGCGCACGACCATTGTGTACAGGAGTAGGCGACAGAAGCAAATAGCCTGGCATTGAGGAACAGACCCTTTTTGACTTTAAATTCAATGAGTAGCTAGAATACGCTGGTAGGGTTGAAGGATAGTTCTGAAAGTGAAGAGTTTTTTTTTCCTCAGTTCATAATGGTTGCATTCTCGTAAACCAGCTTGTCCTTTGTTGTACCAAACGTCGTGGGTCTGGTTATACCAAGACACGGACAAGATTCTCAGTTTCTAATCCCATTGACTTGACGAGGAGCAAAGACAAGAGTTTTCGTAGACAATTTCCAGAGGGGTCTGGGAAAAACAAGAGTGTGGATCTATGAACACAGTCTAGTTAAAGACTCACGTTTCCGAGCTATCCAACCTAACCATGCTTACTCTTCCAGGTGGTGAATAAGCGGTGACAATTCCCTCATAGTAAGACCGAATGGCATGCAGTTGTAACAGGAGCTATAAGACCGGACAGTACACAAAACAGAAGCCACAAGACTGGATGGTATGCAAGTGAAACAGCAACTACAAGCCATAAGGCAGAGTAATATCAATAAACAGAATACTATTACTATTAAATAAATTAGGTCGGGTTATAAAAAGGTGTGAAAAAAAGGGGGGGTTTGGTCAAAAACGTAACAAAAAAATGGGGGTTGGGGTGTCATCTAACTGCGTTAAACAACGATGCTGAAACGACTCTAAGAGGACTTTTCGTGTTGAGTAGAAACTCTTCTCATAGCGGAGACAAAGTCTTCGATAGATCTCTGCTGAGCAGGTTCCTTTCTTGGCTTACCGTTCATAACTCTGTCGAAGGATTCAGACTCAGACATAAGGTAGTAAGCACCACCCATGCAGCAGAAAACACCGAAAGAGAAAATCCAGACACGGACCAAGGTAACAACGTCGTTCCAGTTCTGGGACCACCAACCGAAGGCACAGAAAGCGGTGGCCAAGATATCAACCATAAACACCGCGAGGGACAATTGCCAGGATGGAATAGAAGACCAGAATGGACCAGCGGCACGGGTGATGAAAATCAACCAGTTCTCAGTCAAGGAGATTTCCAAGAACAAGACACCGTCAATAGAACCAAAGTTCTGGATGATACCACCCTTGGACATGAACATGGTGGTCAAGGTGATCCAGGTACCGATAGCAAGAATGATCCCCAAAATAATGGACATACCCCAGAGTCTTGGCAAGTTCCACTTGACTGGCTTTGGAGCGTATGGGGCGTTATCGTAAGCAATGGCCAAGGTGGCAACATCGGCGAAAATGGCAATGAAAACAATCAAGTTAATGTCCAAGGACTCGTTGAGAATAGCAATCCACAAACCCAAGAAGATTTCCAAGTGCAAGGACAAGGCAATACGGTACACAACGTAAGAGTACATTCTGTGGAAAATCTGGCGGGAGGTCTTGATGGCATCAATGATAGCAGACAAACCTGGGGCAAGGAAAACAATATCAGCAGCGGAACGGGCAGCATCGGAAGCACCTTCGACGGCAATACCAGTGTCAGCCTTCTTCAAGGATGGGGCATCGTTAACACCGTCACCGGTCATGGCAACCAAGAAACCACGCTTCTGCAAGATTTCAACAACGTTGTACTTGTGCTGTGGGAAAACCTCAGCGAAACCATCGGCATTTTCAACAAAGTCAGCAAGCTCAGAACCTGGCATGTCACCACCACCGCCGAGACCCAAACGGTCAGCGTCGAAGATAGCAGTACCCAAACCCAATTGACGGCAAGTTTCCTTGGCAATACCAACGGCATCACCAGTCAACATCTTAACTCTCAAACCCAAGAAACGGGCTTCAGCAACGGTCTTTCCAGTGTCATCTCTTGGAGGGTCCATGCATGGCATGATCCCGAGAATTTCCCAGTGGCCTTCGCCTCTCTTTCTGGCAACACCCAAAGATCTGAAACCTCTGGAAGCGAATTCGGCAACCTTGTTTTCGTAGTTCTCGTGGACATCTTCTGGAATAGGATGGTCTTCTTCAACAGTCTTCAAGACGAACAATGGAGCACCCTTAACACAGATGATTCTTTCGCCTTCTGGAGACTCAACAATAGCAACAACCTTCTTGGAAACAGGGTCGAATGGGTGGAACTCAAGCACCTTGTACTTGGTCAAAGCAGCCTTGGCACGTGGGTAGCCGATCAAAGACTTCAAGAAAGCCTTGTCAATGGCATCGAGACCCTTCTTCTTTCTGGAGGCAGCAAGACAGGCGGTCAACATAAGGTCATCGGCTTCAACACCTTCGACGGTGTATGGCTCGTGCAAGGACAACTTGTTCTTGGTCAAGGTACCGGTCTTGTCGGAACACAAGATCTCGACACCGGCCAAGGATTCAATGGCAGACAACTTCTGGACAATAGCCTGCTTCTTAGCAAGGTAAGCAGCACCGACAGCCATGGTGGTGGTAACGACAGCTGGCAAACCGACTGGGACACCGACAATGGTGATGGCAAGGGTGTAACGCAAGATTCTGACAATCTTGTTGGTACGGTAGAAAGAAGCAACCCAGACAACCAAAAGAGTGATGATAACCAAGACCAACAAAATAGTACCAATACCGTTCAAGACTTCGGTGAAGTGACCGGTACCAGCAGACGCCTTGTTGACCAAAGCGGCGGCACGACCGACGAAGGTGTTGTCACCGGTGGCGCAAACAATCATCAAACCGTCACCACGCTTAACGGTGGAGGAGGAGTAGACAGAGTCACCCTGCTTCTTATCAGAAGCCAAGGATTCACCGGTGATGGCGGACTGATCGACCTGCAAGAAAATGTCTTCGGACACCAAACGACCATCGGCCGGGATAACGGTACCGTCTTCGACCTTCAAGATGTCACCTGGGACAACCTCGTTGGCCTGGATTTCGATAAAAGAACCGTTACGGACAACAACGGCGGAGTTGGCAAGAGTCTTCTTCAACTCATCGACGATAGAACCGGCTTGGTATTCCTGAATGAAACCGACAAAGGCGTTCAACATCAAAAGACCACAAATGACACCGAAATCAACCCAATCTTCAAGACCGGCAGCCAAGATGGCAGCGGCCTCCATGACGAACTGAATTGGACCGACAAAGAACATGATGAACTTGACAATCATGTTCTCCTTCTCTTCGGCCATCTGGTTGAGACCGTACTTCTTTCTTCTCTTGGTGACTTCAGCGTCATTCAAACCGGTGTGGAGGTCGGTTTGCAAGAGTTCTTCTGGAACTGGCTTGGCAGAAACACCTTCTTCTTCCTGTTCCTCTTCTTCGTCGTCAAGACCGTGGTGAGACTGCAAGTCTTCGACGAGCTGGTCAATGTCATCGTCGTCTTCTTCGACGTCGTCACCCAAAGGCAACTTTTCGTGAGTTGGGGTATTGTCACTCATCTATACTGGGTTAGTAAAGTTCGGTGTAGAGAAAAGTAGGGAGAGGGGGGGAGTGTTTATATATTTTCAGGTTGCCAGATTGGGAGAGAGGATCGCCCAGCTGGGACGGTGCGTGCATGAACAGAATACGATTCTTGGACGATCGTCGGCGATGGAAGAAAAAGAAAAAAAATTCGTGCGGCGTGCGCGAATTACGGACCAATCGGATAAAGTTGTGCATCGAATTTGGGGAAAACGTGGTAGCCGCACACCTCTATTTTTTGCAGAGGTAAAGCACAGGGTTGAAATATTTCTGCTGAACCAATGGCTGAATATTGTGTTGAGCCAAATGCTGGATGTCGCATTGAGCCAAATGCTGGATGTCACGTTGGGGCAAGTGGAGCCTCATGATATAGTGGCAATTGCCAGTGGTCTTTGTGGTAACACCAAACCTCCCTGTTCCCATTCCCGGCAGCAACTGCTGTGGCTGTGATACATACTATCGCAATATTTGAGAGTCTTTATAAAGCAAGCTACTAAAGTTCGTGAGAAAATTAATGCAAAGTAAATTATATGACAATGAGTGAAGAAGGAGAAGAAAAAAAGTAAAAGAGGGAGGGTGAAAGAAACGGGGATTGCCGCCAATATATATCCGAAGCGGAAAGGGTGGAAATTCCCAGCACCAAGGTTGGGGGATAGTCATATCGCTCTACGATGTGTGTTTATCGACGTCTACATTAAGCATCTACTGTTTACATATCGTTTCTTTTTTCTGTTGAGATTGTATGGCATTTGGGGGGTGAGGGGCAGGTGATTAAGCAGATGTGGAGCGTTAACTATAGGAATTCACTCGACGTCGACGCAGAGGGAAAATTTTTCTCCTCTAGCAAAACAGAACAGTGTTGTGATTTGTGCGTGTGTTCATGCATAGTTATGCACGCATGTTCCGTGACAAGCCTATAGTCTCTTATGGCCCGACGTGCACTGTGTAGCGACGTACCTCTGATTACGTATGTGCATAAGATTGCGCAAGTGCGACATTTAATCGAGGCGGGTGGAGGAGGAGATATCCCGAAGCGGAACGCTTGCACCCCCAAGCTGTTTCACCCACAACACAATAACACAGGGCTCGCTGGCTCTGAGGTATGCACCAGACGGAGTCTTTCCCGATTGGGAACTCGGGCTTGGTGGTGTTATGACATTCAGAGTACAAATATCCTGCATCCTGTCCGAAGTTGAGGGAATTCACATACGCAAAGCGGGTACGCTCCCCTACTAGGTCTTAAGCCCTCGCTCGGCTAATTGTATTACGGTTTAGTCAGAGACTAGGTGTAGAGATGGTAGAATGGTACTCGGGTAATGAGCTGTGAGGTGTAAGAGGTACGTCTTAACAGCAGGAGAGGGGTATCTTCTCGGTGCGCGAAATAGCTTTGCCAGCCGCGTCGGGTATATATCCGCAAGTAGTTGACAAGCAGAGCATGGCTGAACATCGGGTGGAGTCCGCACATAAGCCAGCTCTTTCTATCAGGAAGCGGCACTTAATGGCTCGGTTGACAAGCCCTGTAACGGTGCTTCAGCTGACGTAACATTGGGCGGCATGCACGGTTCCAGCACGTCCGGCGCCGCAAGCCCAACCACCTAGGTATTTGAGGAGCGGATGATAACTATCATAAAGGGATATTCCCGCCGCTCGTTTATCCTAGTGCCCGAAGTCAAACTTGCGTTAATTACCGATTTGCGTTTTTCCGCCGTGCACTACCCCTCGACGCATATCAGTGACGTTTGAATATGGCTCAAGTCTGTATTTCGCTCATTAATCTCCTGGTTCGGATGCTTGGGACCTGCTTGATAGATATTTCAACACTCTAGGCTCATCAAACTGACCCCTAGTTTCGCTGGTTAAAGTTGCGTGTGTAACCTTACGTTATGCAACTTAAATAGCGTACAGATGTCCGCCTGGAGAAAATCGAGGGGTTGGGAAGTGTAACTGTAGCTTTAAACGACATTCGAGATTTCCGATGCATCCCTGTCCCATAGAAACTAGGCCTATACCTAGTGTCTACACGGGGTCTCCCGGCGCCAAGGTCATTTAGTCCGTGGTCTAATTGATACATAATAAAGACCTTCTTTCTACGAAACCCTAATTAGCTTCGGGTGGGTGCTTCAGAATCCTTACGGAGTTGCTTATCGGAACCAGATGCCCGCACGTCATTCCATCGCAGTTTAGTTTCAAGAGTCGACTAGCCAACCCATGGAGCAGATAGCCTACACGGCGAGTTTGCAGACGGGAGTAGATAAGACAATATAAAAATTCCTCGTCCCTGTGACTGCTGTCGGAGATGTCTTGCCATTGCATGATTTCTATTCGAGGGATTTTTTCACTTCTTAGAACCGCAACTAAAACGGGGATTAGCGTCGAGAAGTAGTGCCAGAGCGTTCCGGCCCGACCCGGTATCGAGACACACTCTAGTCCCCGCCTGTACCTCCGGCCAAGAGAACACTATTCTCCGCTCTTCACATAATCCTAACAGTGGGGTTGTCCATTGCGTAAGCTTTGAATCTTTACGGATTCTGTTTCTCAGGCGACGGTCCCTTCTGGTTAGTGAAAACGTGCAATAACGAGGCCGTCTCCTACACCTTAGGGTTTGCGTGTCGTAACGGATCGAGATAAAAAGAAACTGGGATGTGCGGGAAATAGAAAGAGGTGTGTGGTCTGACGTTACACAAACGAGTGTAGATTAAGGTTGCCAATCTATCACTCTGGCGGCACGTGAGGGGGAGGGGACGGAGGAAACACTGGTACAAGTACCACAGCTACCGACTTGTATGGTATATACTTGCGCCTTATACCCATTGGTTTGGACGTTCCAGGTATTCCGTATACTACTTTTATGCACATACTGTGAAATGTGACGTAAACCCCATGAGTGTTGCACCGGCCTATTAGGTAGGAGGAGGTCTCCCCGGATAAAAAGAAACTGGAAGACTAAGGAAGCCCCCCGTCCAACGACCCGCATGAAAAGCACTGTGGCATTTCTCAATGGGAGCTCCATGCACACAGGCTAAGAATTGTAGTTTGTGAGTGGTGCCGGCGGGAAAGCATTCGTGGTCGGCGGGGGAACAAATATCTAAGAGATGCATTATGTGTTAAGTGTTAAACATGGTTTCTGTGCTTTTTTCGGCCAGTTGGGTGAGGCTTATGATCGCAAGCCTACGACCCTCAGCCGTCACTGATCTTACGGTATGCACTGTGCGGCATGAACGATTAGAATAAGCGGGGTATACAATACAAAACCGGACGCCCCCATGGTGTAGGCATCGTGTGCCTCTTGAAGGTTTTTTTTTTATTATTTACGTGGTATATCGGACGGTGCCTTGCGTGACATGCACGTTACCGTCTTCCTGAAAAATGCCGTATTGGGCACGGCGCTCGACATGGCTGACACCGTCCAAGAAATCAGGAATAGTCCTTCTTGGCACTCTGGTTTTGATAGCTTCAGACATGCGTTTGTTAACATAGCTAGTTGGGTCGGATGGAAGGGGAAATCCTTTCCAGTTGAGAGGAGCGTGGGTCCATTATATGTAGCCGCTCCTTCTAGGGGCCCATACGGCAACCTCTGGCTGTCTCGCTATGACGTCGTCGTGTGCTAGACTAAGTACTAACGACTCATGGATCAAGACGCATGATATGGACACCGAATTCCGCTCGGTATATCCCCAAACTGTGTCACGGTCTTGGTTTTTCAGTGTAATCCTTTCGGATGCCCGTAGCGTACACTTCAGTAAGCGTTCTCACCGAAAACCCCGTTATCCAGATCAGGGTTATGCGCAGCGAACCGTTTACTCTACGTAAGCAGCCTTAGCGCCGGCTCCCGAATTAAGCGGCGGGTATGGCTGTATGATTGTGATCGTCCTCTAGCTGGTTTATTTTTGACCTTTCCAGTGATAATTTGCGTGCGTAAAGTTATCCCCGTAGCGGGCATAAAACCTGCAGGCATCATGTATTTAGAAGTGCCAACGGCCATACGCTTATTTATGCACCTGATGAGGCAATCCATCTGCCTAAACCAGGTGGATAGCCGATCGAGGCCACGGTACGGCGATCTACCGCCAGAGACAATAATGCTCTCTGTAGAGAGGACGGTGTATAGTATGTGTGGAGCACTGGCGAAGGCATTTTTAATAGAGACTATTAATCTGTGTATACGGGTTACGGCCGAAGTAGACAACTATTAGGTATTGTTTGCCAGCAGTTCAGAGATATATAACAATATATATGCGTGTATATATTTCTGTTCGTTCCTTGATTGAAGTATGTGCATATGTATATATGTGTATAGTTTGAAGGTGTGGATATAATGTCAATGAAAAAAGCTGGATTATACAGATAAATGCCGAATATTTATATATTATATCTCATTCAAAAAAAACAATACCCTATAGTTTATTGCTCATTAATATATCTATCCATCACCACTACGTATTATCCGTTTATACAAAAATAAAAAGCTAGTTATAACAGGACTCTAGGTAACGATCTCGTTACCTTCGCACCATGCCATTATCATTACATTCGATATCATACCGGGACTAGGCATACACAAGATTTACGTCATCCCAAAAAACGTACCTCTGATGCACGGCAGTTTTTCCATCCTGCAACGTGGTCAACTAATAACACGCAGAGTTAGTGTGAATTTCTTTTCGGCAAAAATCCGGGACATGTCTTGGTCCTCAGCAGGATTGCCGCGCGGTTTTAGAATCTTGTATATACAAGCATGTGCCGCGTAGTTTCACAACTCCAGGAAGGAAGCAGAGGGTCAACTATAGCTGTCGACCATTGAGCCGTTCCAAAAGCTAACCGTCCCTTTAGCACATGTTAGTGGTGTGAGAGGGAGTACATGTGCCCCATTATCACACGGGCACGTGCTTTTGATCAGGTACACACACAACCTTAGACTTAATATACACGCGGTAAGATACATTAAGTTCCCTGAATTGAAGGCGTTACTCCAATTTCTCCAGTATTTTTTAAACCTGCAGAAGCAAAGATTCAGATCTCGCCAAGAGATCAAAGTGCATATATTTTACACTGTTATTAAGCTAACACCAAAGATTTCCGAGAATGTGAAAGGAACAGGAAGGCCCCTCTCTCATGGCATGACTGCTAGAGGCGTAATATAGATATATCTACCTTGGATAACTTCACTACAAACATGAATTACACAGGCCATACGTCCGAGCTATAAAACTGTACAACCTAGCAAGTCTTTTGAGCCCCGCGGTACCATGACCGGCAAGGAACCACGATCTGTTATCAAAGATATAGCCACTTAGATATAGCCACTTAGATACAGCCAACTTAGCCTTTCACGATCAGCATCTGCTTCACCTGGCTAAAGAAAAGCGCTAACGCATCGCCAAGCAGTAACCGCCTACTAACAACGTACGACCAACCGGAAAAATATTCCATGTCAACAAAGTAGAATCTCCCACTATAAACTATAACATAATACCTTAAGACGCATCTTCTCATCTCATTGTGCGGTTTATCACTAGCTATATATAGCATTTGCGTTAGAATGCATGCTAAAGAGACTGGGAATAACACGATATTAGGCCATAGTTTAACACAGCCTTGCAGTTCAGCTCACAGATGGACCCTAACATCACCACACGTTCGAGTAAATACTAATTCCTTACGATAACCCCCGCCAATCTTACCATTGTTCGGCTTACGATCTGACGCCGCGAGAGCCGTGGACGCCGCAGATTAGATGTGCGCCTACCAAGCTTCTAAGAATAAACAACAGCGGATTTAGATTAGACGCTAAAGCTCCAATGGCTGCCTTTTTTCAACCATCACCTAACGCTGTGCTCTCAAGACACAACCCAGTTGCTGCATTAAAAGTTCTACTGACCAATTCAGGGCTATCTGCTACTATCCATCTCGCTTGCCCTGGTCTGATTGCGCGATTCGTCATACCCATAGCAGGACTCGTACTCGCCGCAACCCTGTCACATCAGCCGAACCCCCTCATAGTTCGTAACTAACTCCAATACCAGCTGCTGATTCAAGATTCCGTTAAATATCTCCCCCTCCTTTTTTTTTTTTTGACCAAACGCACCCATTTATTCATTGGCACTGATTCCTTTACGTTCTCTGTCACACTTTGACCGAAACTGCTTTTTTCTGCGAACCCGCAACCAGAGCCATTTTATCAATAATGTCGTACACTCCGCCGCTCCAAATCGAGATTCCCGACGCGGAGGAGCCATACTACCCGCCGATGCCTCCCGGGGCCCAGATTGAGATTCCCGAGATGACGTTTGTGGCGACGCCATACCAACCGCAGCCGCTGGCGCTGCCGGAGGCCACCCCCAGACATAGTACGTCCATACGTGCAAGCACCCTTCTCCGCAGTTCATCCATTACCAGCACCACCAGCAGACGGCTCACGCTCTCGGACGGCCAAGAAGTGGCCGCGGTGAAAAAGAGCCTCGCGACGGACCCCAAGACCCCCGCCGAGTACACGCTTCATATCCTCTTTACCCAATTTGTCCGCCACGCCGAGCGCAAACTCAACCTCTGCTTAAACTACCCCCTCGATACGGAGCTGCCAGTGGTGGAGCTTCTCGCTGAGGGCGTGGATCCGGAGTTCGACTCTATCATCGCTTCGCTCGGGTACATTGCGCGGAGAAAACCCAAACCAGTGATCGACTCCGTCATGTTTTGGCGAAAATCCAAGCTGGAGGTTTCGGTGATGGCAGCTAACGCAGTGGAAAAAAACTTGGGGCTTGCCAAAACGCTCCAGCAACAACTCCATAAGTCGGCGCTGCCGCTGCCGTCGCCCTCCACCCAACTCTCGCTTCTCAAACGGCACACATCGCGCGGCCCCTCGCGTGCGCCCAGCGTATCCAGCCTTCCATTCCAGCGCCACAAGCGGAATAACTCATCCAAGTCTTCCATCAACCTGAAGAACATTACAGACGATACGGATTTGACCCGAAAGCAGCAGATTTTGGAGCTGCAGCTTCAGACATCGCGCGAGACGGCCGTCCAGGCGGACCGCAAGTCGCTCGTCTCCATCTATATCCTCTGCCGTGTGCTCATCGAGGTGATCAAACAGACTCCGACCGATGCCATCGGCGACGACCTTGGCGATAAGCTCGAGGAGATCGTATACACACAATTGAAGACGACCGATCCCCAGGCGCTTGGCTCGCTTATCCGCTCGGCGAACTGGAACCTCTTTGCGGAACTCCTCGGACACATGTCTGAGAAACGGTTCCTCAGCGTGAGCGACCGCTTCATCGCTGACTTGGAGAAGATCCCGCAGGCCGTGGCTCCCGGTGACGAGCCGCGGCTACAGCTCTTGATACATGGGATGCGCTATCTCCGAATGACAAACTATCCGCTCGACTGCTTTGAAGACAGCGCGGAGTTTCTCCAGTCAGTCAGCAAGTTCTACAGCCGGTGTGCCAACGAGGCCATCACCGCCACCTACTCCGAGGTGCTCACGCACTTGCTCTTGTCGTTGGCTGATGTCTTGACGGCCGAGGCGAACCACCCCACGTGGGTGGCCGCGGTCCTGGCCATCTACACCCGCTCTTCCGGCCTCGCCGCTCTTCTGGGTCCCTGGACCACCAGCTTCACGCTTCTCCTGTCGTCCCTTGCGGTGGCCCCCAAGGAGATTTTCCTGGCCAACTGGATGAAGCTCATCGAGACACATTCGGCAAAACTTAAACCGAAGACGCCGCTCAGCAGCAAGGCGGTGTATGTCACCGCCTTGGCCCGTCTCATGTGGGTCTTCTTGTACCGGTGTCCCGAGTCGCTCAACCAGACAGTGCGCTGCTTCGACCAGCTCTATAAGATGTTGAATCTCACAACCACCAACCGCAAGCAGCAGTGGCTCACGGCGGACCTCGCGCTTCTCCAGCCGCTCGTGCAGCTCCTTCGTGCGGTCGGGTTCTCCAACCTCACATACGCGCTCGAGGACGTTCTTCTTCCAATGTTCCGGCTGGCATTTTCCAGCGGCTTGGAGGGCATGGCGCAGGAGCGGCTCCTCCTTGTAATCCGGCTGTACGTGTCGATTCTCGCGGACATGGAGGCGAAGCAGCGCCCGCCGTTTCCCACCGATGAAGTTATCGCGTCGGTCTTGCACAAACCGCGCACAGCAAGTACGGGCGCAGACTTCTTCGTGCGCGGCTCGCACAACGCGGTCACCCACGAGGAATTCTGTAAGCACCTCGCGCAGTTGTTCTTGGTGTTGGACGCGTCTGTCGGGGCAAACAGCTCCGAATCCACCCAGAAACTCAGCACTGCCCCGTTCGCGTCGTTCCATTTTGGCTCAGACTCGAATGTCCAGACCACGCGGAACTTGAACACGGAGCTCTTTGCGTCGGTGCTCGAGGTCGTTCCATGGTGCCTCACGGGCCTTTCCTCCCTCCCGTTTAAGAAGCTCGTTGATATTCTCCTTCGCAACGCCATCCACAGCGATGTTCGCGTATCCACTGCGGCCACCAACACGCTTCGTGCACTTGCGTCGCGCCGCAACCCCACCGCACTCGTCACGACCTTCGCGCAGCTCGCGTTCTGTCTCGAGGATACGCCACACCCCGCGTACATGGCGGACTACTCGACCTCCACCGCATACCAGCGCCTCTTGACGCTCTACGTAGACCTCCTCCAGTGCTGGCTCGCGGGGTTCGAGAGCACCGACGACGCCGTGGACTCAGAGATGCCCACAAACGACATCCGAGCCGCGACTGAGCGCCGTCGCCTGACGGACGAGCTCGAGTGGAAGAGCATCGCCAACGTGATCGAGGAGCTCGAGGGTAACGGGCTCTTCTTCCTTTGTTCGCACGACTCCAGCATCCGCCACTTGGGCGTCACCATTCTCCGCATCGTCACTCGTTTCGACGATGTCATCTTCGAGAGTACAACCTCAGAGAAGGTCGACCGAAGCCACCGCCGCAGCTCGTCCAAGTTTGCGGCCGATGTCGGCGTCCGTATCATCGATGTTCTCGAGGATGCTGACTTTGTGGAGCTCATTGAGCCGGTGAAGGAACTGTTGAGCATGCCCGAGCGGAGCAAGATCGCAAAGTTGGTGAGCAAGCCGCGCAGAGACACGCTTCTCCGTCTCGCGGAGTCCGATTACGGCGTGGACACCGCCATCTGGTTTCGGCTCTTCCCCCAGATCGTGGTACTTTGTTTCGAGCGGTCGCCCGTGTCGGTGGCGCTCTGCCGGTCGATCGTGTGCGGCCGTCTTGTGCAGATTCATGAGACGGTGTGTCTATACGCGGATGCGCGCAGCGGTGCGCGCTCGTTTGACTTCCCGCCGGAGATCTTGGTGCAGCAGTGGAAGTTGTACCTTGTCTTTGCGTGCTGCGCGCTCACGTCCACCAGCGAGGACACGCTTGCGGTCGTACCGCGGCTGCGTAAGCCTGCGCGCATCACATCCGCGGTGTCTATCTTCAAAATGGTGATCCCGTTGCTTCGCTCGGACCAGATGTTGGTGCGCGACGCGGTCATCAGCGGCTTGAGCTCCGTCAATCTCAACGTGTTCCGCAATCTACTCGAGTCGTTCGGGCCCGTCATTTCCGCGTGGGAGAGCCAGAGTGCCGGTGAGGGCCTGGAAAACCGGATGAAGGTGGAGATGACGCACATCCTCCAGAACGTCACGACGCGTGCGCGCGGCGACGCGCTTCTCTTTGCAGACGAGTGGACCGTGCTGAAGCTCGTGGATTTCCTCACGTTCATGACGGGTTTCTTGCACGAACAGAGCGTGCAGGTGCGCTTTGAGTTTCAGACGCTCCGCCGCTACTTCTGCAGGTTACTCGAGAATGTGTACACGGGTGTGGCCGCATCCGAGCGCACAACGTGGTTTCCGTTTGCTGCGCGCGTGCGCTGCTACGGATTCCTCGAGGAGTGGTGTGGGTACGGCCAGTACGCGCAGCTCAGCCATGAGCGCTACAACTTCATGGTCAAGCAGGTGACTGCAGCCGCGCAGACCGGCTTGAACGCGGCAATCGAGATTGAGCGAGGCCAGTTAGAGTATGCGAGCGTCAGCTGCATGGCTGCGCTCTGCGCCGACATCGCGGACGGTGCGGGTGCAAAGCCCGCGTCGTTTGACATTCCGGATCTCCTTGCATGGATCGGCGCGTTGCTCAGCAGCGGCAACGACAGGATCCACGAGCAGGGGCGCCGTGCCTTGCAGAGCGTGGTTGCGCTGGCTGACGCGAATATGGCCATCATCGACCACGCGATCCGCCAGTGCTATGTGCCGGGCCACCCGGAGGCCACTGAGAGCTACTTTATCACCCTTGCGGACGCGATCGTTGCGGACCCCGCGTACCCGTGCTCGTTATACCAGCTTCTCCCGCTTGCGTTGTTCTGCGCCGCGAGCGACACGGCCACCGTGCGGCACCGCGCCGCGCGTCTTCTTGTGTACACGGAGCAGCGCTTCTACGCTGGCCAAGTGGACGACTTTAGCGAGAGTATCTGCTGCGAGACCAAGGCAGTCTACAAGCGCGCGTTCTTTAACGCGGCGACGAGCTTCGCGGCGGTTGCACGCGAGAGCTTCAAGATCATCCTGGAGTTGACGATGGTGTTCCACATCGTGGAGCCACGCGCGCGCCGTGATGTACTCGCTATCCTTCTTCCGTGGGTGCAGGCAGTGGAGCTCCAGGCGGAGGATGGCGTGGTGGATGTCAAATCACAGATGGTGCTCAACAACTTGTTTGAGATCACGGTCAAATATAGCGACGTAATCCAGAACGAGGTGGAGGCGTTATGGGTTGCGTTGGGCAACGGCCATGCCAATAACACGGGGATCGTACTCCGGTTTCTCACCGCTTCCGCGACCGAACGCCGCAAGACGGTGTTTGTGGAGTACGCGCGACTGGTGGTGGTGTATCTTGCGTTCACCCAGACCGGGAGCGCCATCGTGGAGACGCTTATTGCGAACCTCGAGCCCAAGGCGATGATCCCGCCGCACCCTAAGCCGGTGGAGCGCGTCCAGTCGACGTCGGACCTCCCGTACATTGCCGACTTGGGCTTGATTCTCAACCAGGGCAAGGAGGCGGTGCTCTCGCTCGGCCAAGTGTCGCTTGTATTTCTTGTGGATCTTC
The DNA here is from genome assembly GCF_001661335.1 of Babjeviella inositovora NRRL Y-12698. Lineage (NCBI taxonomy): Eukaryota > Fungi > Ascomycota > Pichiomycetes > Serinales > Babjeviella > Babjeviella inositovora. Next base: position 756,447 of record NW_017566845.1, on the reverse strand, counting down.
TTGCGATTCCGAGTGAAATTCCACGGGCCAAGGTTCCGTTGCTTCTTCATGTGGCGTTTGCCCTTTTGGATCACTATCTCCCGGTGGTGCAGCAGCAGGCAGCGGAGATGGTTGCGCATGTGCTATACACGCTCGCGCGTGACGCACCACGTACGAAAGAAACTATCGCGTTGTTGCGCCAGGGCAGGTCCGACCTGCCGGACGCTTTGCGCGTGCGTGCCCTCTGGGTCTATGATGACCTCCACCGCGACCGCAACGGCGCCACCACGCCCAAGAGTATGGACCTGCTTGTGCGCGCAACCCTCGCGATCCTCCAGCCGACAATACCCTCCCTCCAGGACGAGTGGTCGCGCGTGTCCCTTGTTTGGTCGACCACCTGTGCCGTCCGCCACATCGCGTGTCGCTCGTTTCAGGTGTTCCGCCTGCTTCTCTCGTTCCTCGACCAGGGCATGCTCCGCGACATGCTCCACCGACTCTCCAACACGATCTCCGACGAAACTCCCGACATCCAGGGCTTTGCGATGCAGATTCTCATGACGCTCAACGCGATCTGTGCGGAGCTCGACTCGGCCCAGTTGATTGAATTCCCCCAGTTGTTCTGGCTGGGCGTGGCCTGCCTAAGTACCGTCCATGAGCCGGAGTTTCTCGAGGTGCTTTCGGCGCTTTCAAAGTTCATTTCCAAGATTGATCTCGACTCCCAGGATACGGTAAACTGTCTTGTTTCGACGTTTCCGCCAAAGTGGGAGGGCAAGTTTGAGGGCTTGCAGCCGCTTGTGATGGTAGGCCTCCGCTCGGCTGCGTCGCACGACGCGGCGCTCCGGTTCCTTGACCGCTTGAACCGCCTCCAGGACAGTGAAATCATCGCCGCGGGCAGCAGCCGGCTCCTCCTCGCGGTGCTTGCGAACCTCCCGCGCATGCTCCATGCGATGGATGCGGTTCTGCCTGAGCTTGCAGAAGCCACAGCCACGATGGTGGCCATGTGCGAGCGCTTTGCGGCACCGGACCTCTCGCGGCTCCTCACATCATATGCCAAGGGCCGCTTCCGGTCCAAGAAGGACTTTGTCGCGCAGATCGTCGCCGTCATCCGCAAGTACTTTTTCCCGCAATACGAAGCCCAGACCCTTGTGGTGCTCCTCGGGTTCTTGTCCAATAATACCCGGTGGGTGAAACTCGAGACGATGGAGTTGCTCAAGAGCATGCTTCCTTATGTGGACTTCCAACGCGAGGAGTTCCTCGGGGTCGGGGCGGACTTAATTTCGCCGTTGTTGCGGCTTCTTCTCTCGGACTACGCAGGGCCCGCGCTTGAGGTGTTGGACGAGGCATCGAGCATTTCCGGGTCCCAGCTCGACAAGGCGGTGTTGCGGATGAGTCTCGGTAACCACACCATCCGGAAGGAGTACGAAAAGACCGCGACATTGTTTGGGATTCCGGACGAAACCGGCTGGGCCATTCCGATGCCCGCCGTGACGGCCGCGACAACCAGAAACAACGTCCACGCCGTGTTTTCAACGTGTGTGGTGGCTGCTGTGGAGACGGCTGGGGGGACCGAAGAGATCGAGTTCCACACCGAGGATTACGCGTTTGAGGATGTCGCATCGGTGACGGAAGAGCCTGACGCGTTGAGCCATATGTGGGCCGCGCTTGACAGCTTTGACTCGTTTTTCGCACGCGATTCGCCCACGGCGTTTGACGCACCCCAGATGTACGATAAAAACGTATCGCAAATCTTGAACCGGAGTTTAGCGCGCACCCCGTCGAACACTTCGTTCAAGCAGTCGTTGGCGGACTCGTTTGATGGGCCACTTCCAGCGCCGGTGCAGCAGCGTATGTCATATATTCCATTTAGGAGCAGCCGCCGATCGCCGGTGCACCCGAGCTTTTCGCCGCATCGATGAGAAGGTGCGTTGGTGTATATTTCAAGCGAATGGACGTTTTGTCTAGACAGGCCGTTTAAATTCGTGAGATGGGTTGAATTTTGGTATCCAAAGTGGGTATTTAAATATTATCCAGGTGATATTATCTAAATATAGAATTATAAGAGCGTAGGTGCATGTGAGTTTTGAGGTAAATCAGTTTTGAGGAAAAAAAAAAATATTTTAAGGATCTATTGTCTGAGATTGAAAGATTATTGTCCAAGTAGTGTCTGCTTATTGTTTTGCATCTAGTCAATCGTTAGGCGTTGCCCCGATGTTATAATACCCTCTCCTGCAGACAAAACGCATTCAAACCTAAACACTTTAATGAATAATACAAAATAATATGATCATCCAACGATATAAAAATGGTTCCCCAATTTGACTCCCATGTGCTGTCTAATACTGCTCACATGCCTGGACCGCCGGTACCCGAACGTACCAACTTCACCGTTGTCACATGACCTTCCAACAGAACGGGTTAACAGTGTGGAAATGTGCTCTTAGAAACATTCTAAGCATTCCGATACTGATATTAACGGAAGTCATCACCCGGCTCCCTTTATAGTGAATCTTGCAGACCCCGGTGGCAGCTATACTGTGGCTCCAAAGACAAATGTGTCTATTGACATATCACGTGCGCACGGCAGATTTTCTTTCTTTTTTTTTTCCCTCTCTAGCGGCCAAGATAAAAAGGAGTTTTTTTTTTGCATTTGCGCTTCATTTTGCCTAGTTTCTCCTCTTTATCAACAATGGCTACCACCTCTAACCAACCAATCCCCCCATTAGCCGAAAGCGCCTTGGACCTCATTGGGAGCACTCCGCTCATCCGCCTCAACAAGATCCCGCAGTCTCTCGGGATCAAGTGTAACATCCTCGCCAAGTGCGAGTTCTTCAACGCTGGTGGCTCCATCAAGGACAGAATCGCTAAGCGTATGGTCGAGGAGGCTGAAGCCTCTGGTTTGATCAAGCCAGGCTACACCTTGATTGAGCCAACCTCCGGTAACACCGGTATTGGTTTGGCGCTCATGGGGGCCGTCAAGGGCTACAGAACCATCATCACCTTGCCAGAGAAGATGTCCAACGAGAAGGTTGCCGTTTTGAAGGCACTCGGGGCCGAGATCGTGCGTACCCCGACCGAAGCCGCGTGGGATGCCCCAGAGTCGCACATTGGTGTGGCCAAGAAGTTGAACGCTGAGATTCCAAACTCCGTCATCTTAGACCAGTACAGCAACGTCAACAACCCTGACGCCCACTACTACACCACCGGCTACGAGATCTACCAGCAGACCGAGGGTAAGATCACTGCCCTTGTGGCTGGTGCCGGTACCGGTGGTACCATCACCGGTATTGCCAAGTATTTGAAGGAACAAAACCCGGCCATTAGAGTCGTCGCTGCCGATCCCCACGGTTCCATTTTAGCCGTTCCAGAGTCCCTCAACACCTCCACTGACCCCTACATGGTCGAGGGTATCGGTTACGACTTCATCCCAGACGTGTTGCAGAGAGATGTCGTCGACGAGTGGATCAAGACCGATGACACTGAGTCCTTCCACTACGCCAGAAGATTGATCAAGGAGGAGGGTTTGCTCGTTGGTGGCTCCTCCGGGACCGCGCTCGCCGCTGCCTTGAAGGTTGCCGAGACCTTGACCGAGAATGACACCCTTGTCGTTGTCTTCCCTGACTCTATTAGATCGTACTTGTCCAAGTTTGTTGACGACGGCTGGATGAGCATCAACGGGTTCTCGGACGAGGCGCCGGCCGAGGACGACCACTTGAGAAAGTATACTATCAAGGATTTGCACCTCAAGCCAGTGGTGACCGTCAAGAGCTCCGATACTGTCGAACACACTTTCAAGCTCATGCAGGAACACGGATTCGATCAGTTGCCGGTATTGAACGCCGTCGGCAAGCTTGTCGGCTTGGTTACCTTGTCCAAGATCCTCAAGTCTTTGTCCTCCAAGAAGGTCCAGTTGACCAACTCCATTGTGTCCATCATTATTGACTTCCGCCAGTTGAAGAACTTTGACGCGTCTGAGATCACTGAGACCCCACAGTTGAAGAAGCGTGAGTACGCGTCCATGACCGTTGACACCTCTTTGTACTTGTTGAACAAGTTCTTTGAACAGAACTCCAACGCCGTGATCACCGATGCCAACTTGAAGCCGGTTCATGTTGTTACCAAGGTTGACTTGGTTTCCTTCATGCTCTCCAAGGCTTAGATTGTAATATACCGCCCCAGGCACTAATAATACCATATACAAAACAAATGTAAACAGGTGTCATCATAAGCCGCTTGTCAGTGGTGTAATAAAACTCGCCAATCATCATAGTTGCCATACCTATGCTAATCCACAGTTTGAAGTCGATATTAGGAGCCTCAGGGAGGTGGATTGGTGGCGTTTCAACCAACAGGACGCTGCCTAACTAAGGGATTGAGACTATATAATAACCTTGTCTCATTTTGGGTAAGCAAATACCGTTACCTCGATGGCCAAGGTGGATGAATACCGGGCAAAGTGGCCGAATCTTAGAAGCATTGCGTAGCTTCCAGACGTGCAAGAACCCAAAACTCAATGAATATTCATAAATTACGTAAATACATTTCGCAAACCAACCTTAGAAAAATAAAACCTTCGATCAATAATCAGAACCCACAGACGAGACCGACGAGGCCCTGCGGTGACGTTTTCGCAAATGAACAGGATTATCTCCCGTGTACAACCTGCGGATCCCCTTCGGAAACGATACCCCGTTCAAGTCCCGAATCCCGGTGAGCGAAACGTCCAAGTGTGCAAGCTTAAGGGGCAAGGTCACTGCCTTGAAGTCGTACATGTGAAAGAGCGAGGGGTTGGAGCTGAGCTGGAGGGTTATAAGTGAGTCGGGAAAGTGTAGACTGGACGGCAGGTCAAGCGGAACGTATTCGGTCCGGTAGTTGAGGAACCCGGCAGTGCATTTGCGCAAATCGAGATGCTGCACGGCGTTGGGTAACCTGCCCACAAAATTGAGGTTGGTGAGCTGGCAGCGGTAAAGAGTCAAGGATCTGAGCGACTGGGGGAACGCTAAGTGGTCGAGAATGGGGGTAAAGTTGGGGCAATCGGCAATACGAACCGTTTCCAAACCCTCAGAGAAGTCCATGTGTAACTCCTTAAGGGAGCACAGCTTGAGGATGAACTCTTTTACACTTGGAGGAAGGGCTAATCCCGTAACCACATCCTGGTTGTATCCTTCAATCTTTAACGTGTGCACCGTGGGTGGCAACACCAAGCCCTCCAAGTGGGAGCTGGCAAAGCCCGTTCCGTGCAAATGGAGTCTTGTCAAGCTGGCCGGAAAGGAGGTTCGGTTGAATTCCGAGACGGAAAAGTCCGCATTTTCGCCCACTGCTAACGTCTCGAGAAACGGAGGCAACCGGTCATACAAGACCTTGGTGCAGTTCACTCCCGCGAGGGATAAATTTTTGAGGGTCCGCGGAAGGCTCAAGCTGGAGTGAAACTCGGAAAAGGTGTCGTCAAAAAGACACACAGTGAGAGATTCAAGCCGTTCTGGGAGGCGGAAATCGGCCCAATCGACGTCCGAACATGTTAAATCGAGGCTCCGGATGTTGTCCAAACACGCCATTCGGCTCAACACTACGGGGTTTTCACGGGCCTCGATGGTAACCCTGAGCTCTTTGAACTGAGAAAGCCGCTCCATTGCAACCTTCAGGAACGGCAAAAAGCCTCGTTCCTGGAGATACACCTGGCCTAGGCCCAAGGGGGCAGCCGTGTAGTCCCTGTTTCTGGCAAAAGACGTAAACGTCGTGGTGTTCATGTAGTTGGCCACTGCTTCATCGGCACCGTCGTAGACGCCTTGCTTGTTCATCGGAATGGCATCATTGATGACAATGTTGGACAGGTAGATCTTGATTGCGGTGTCTCGAAAATCCCGCGAGCCGAGAAACAGCGGGAGGTAGTACACCGGCACGAAGCCCAATACCCGCGTAACCACCTCGATTGGCATACGGGCGAGTATCTGAAAGTTTGGGTCCTGCAGAAGCGGCGAGGAGTCAAAGCGTTTTCCGAAAAATGGGTTCATTTTGAGGGAACTCTTAAAAGTGTAAACAGTGAGGGTTGGATTGGCGAAGGGTGAATGACGAGGCTTAAATCTGGGGCCACACTGGGGGAGTGCGTCCCTGCATGTAACGATTTGAGCGGAGTATTGTGATCACGTGCTAACAGGATGGTTCATTGTCAACACTACGCTGCGAGAAATAGTCTGATTGAAGGAGTTTAAACCCAAATGTACGTGGAGTTGTGAATGTACCTAAGCATATCCCAAGGTCCATAAGGCAGGGCTTAGAACTCGTAGAATGCACGACTGGGTCAAGTAAGCGAGGTCACTTTGGTAGAGCCGATGACATGTTCGCAATGTCAGTCCTGGTCTTGGCTCTTCTTAATGTACCAGGACTGTGGATAGATACTACGTACGACATTTTCGGCAATACTCCAAGTGCACCAGGACTAAGGCATATTTAGACCCAATTGGAGAAACAATGACAGATCTGGGGCCCCAGACATTTTATAAGCACGTGAGCCGCACAGCCTTCTCGGTCTTATGCTAGCGCGTACTGACTCTTCGAAACCGACGTGCTGCTACCAGCAAAACCACAGGCACACGACCAGATAAAAATTTAACACACAACAAGCCAGCCTAACCCCCGTTTTTCTCTTCAACACACCATGGATGCCAAGGAAATCAAGACCATCATGACGTCGTTGGACAAGACGTCCGACGACACCACCATCCTCAAGCTTTTGACGATATTGCAGAAGAATGTGAAGCCGACGGAGCAGTTGTTGCGGGAGACCAAGGTCGGGGTGGCGGTCAACAAGTTGCGCTCCAGCAGCAACGCCGAGATCGGCAACTTGGTCAAGAAGGTGATTAAATTTTGGAAGGATGAGGTATCTACCGAAAAAAAGAGCAAGGCCAAGGGCCCGGACAAGAGCCCGGCCCCTGCTAGCGAGGACAAGAAGTTTGTGTCTGAGCAACCACGCAACCCTAAAAACGATGGGGTTTCGACAGAATTGTACTCTGATGCCACACGAAACGCCACCGTCACGGCGTTGTACACCGCGCTCGCGATCCAGTCAACGCGCACGCCGAAGCAGATTCTCCACACCGCGGAGCAGATCGAGCGCGAGGTGTTTCGTTTCGCAGGTATGGCGGTGGCGGACCAGTACCGCAACAAGTGCCGCTCGTTGATCATGAACATTCGGAACAAGAACAACCCAGAGTTGCGTGAGCAGTTGCTCACGGAGCAGATTTCGGCCGCAAAGGTGGTCACCTTGCCCCCATCCGCGCTTGCGCCCGAGTCGTTAAAAAAGGAGATCGAGGAGTTGCACAAAAAGAACTTGTTTGACGCCCAAGGTGCGACCGAGAAGCGTGCCATCACCGACAGGTTCACGTGCGGAAAGTGCAAGGAGAAGAAGGTGAGTTACTACCAGATGCAGACCAGGTCCGCCGATGAGCCGTTGACCACGTTCTGTACCTGTGAAAACTGTGGGAATAGATGGAAGTTTTCCTAGTCCCAATAGACAGCTTGTATAGTGTTTGTCGCCGGTGCAATGGCGGTGACACAAGTGTATTATATCCTATTGCTTGGTATGTGTAGAAAAAGGTGAAGGGAATTGATTAGAGACAGAAGATGGGCTTATGATTGCTATGAACGGCTTTCAATTACTTTGATGAGGGTATCTGTGCATTTTCCCAACTCCATTGGTAGACTACCGGACACTTTTTTGTGGTGTATCTGTTTTAGTCATAGCAATTTGGTTACTATATACTTTTTTTGTTATCAAAAATTGAAGAACTACCACCCTTTAATCTTCTCTCTAACTATATCCAGCTTACGAAGTATTTAGTGTCTAATACATGGTTGATACGCTTGTAATCACCGCTGTACGAGATGATAGTTTAAACAGATCCTTATAGGACGTATGTCTCGTAATTCTCAGCACAATCAAGTATAGAATAGGTCTGTCGCAGATCTGAGTAGGCTTCCCAAGACGCTCCAGAGATTTTCGCGAACAAAACGCCGGGTCATAAGCGTATAACCTGAACATCCATCTTACCCCGGCTAGTCACTCGCCATTCACCAAGCAACATGGCTCGTCTTTCTGGTATCCAAAAAGAGGGTAGGTATCAAAATCCACTCTTTCAGACCGAGTACTAACGTTTCAGTCACCAAGCTTTACAGACACTGCTGCAGATGTGTGTACAAAAAGCCGGAGGAAACCAGACCCAACTGGCGCCGTTTCATCAGGGGTGAGTTTGCCAAATACAGAGAGATCCCCAAGAGAGATTTTGCCACTGTTGAGTACTTGATCAGACAGGGTTGGAAGCGAGCGGAATTGTACGCTGGCGAAGGTGTCCGTGATGTGCGCTAAGCAAAGGAATGCATCCCAAATCTATAGACTCTCAGAGTTCTCCTGACTGAGACCATGTTCAATGGTGTACGTATTCTTGCACATAGCCGCGGATACATCGAACGGTAGGCAGAGCCTTGTACATAGCCAGCATTCTTGGCGGACCGGAATATAGTACGTTTTCCTCCAACCTCAAAAGGTTTTGCTCTCCAGTCTGTAAGGTATTTCTTATCAGAAAAGGAACGTGCGGATCGAAAAGCCCGACAATGTAAAAATAGTCTGTATAGTTGGTTATTACAAATAATTATTCAGCAAAGATCCAGCTTTAGAGAGTGAGGACTTCAAAGACTTGAGTAAGACTTTACCAAACGCTTCCCCTTAGTAAAGACGAGTAGGTTTCTCAAGCAAGAAGGCATGCTCTGTATCGATAAATTAAACTATATAGCATTCACGGTACAAACCCACATACGCTGCAACCATATCAGGTCCGCATTGCCTCCAAAACCTCTGTCATACCGCATGCGCAGGCTTGTCCAAGCAATACCCATTTACTCCCGAACTTAACAGCCCATCAACACAATGTCATTGATACTAGAGACGTTATTTGTATTTGGGCCTAAGTTAGGTTACCGCCCGATTTATAGAATTTACCTTGAACCACTCTTGCGTAGTCATTTCCGCCTCACGCTTGCCTTTTCCCTCCTGCTTTCGGCTGCAGGATTCATGCTGCAAAAAAAACGCAGGATTTACAATTTTGGAGGTCAGGTTCATCACTCCACTCCATCATCCCATGCCACCACCACACAGCCATTCATCTAACCAGGGCCCCACACGTGTGATCTACCTCGGAGGCCTTCCGTATGACTACACTGAGCAGCAGGTGCTGGAGATTGCGTCGTCAGTTGGGCCCGTGGTGCTGATCAAGTTGATCTTCGACAACAACACAGGCAAGTCCAAGGGCTACGCGTTTGTGGGATACAGCGAAGTAGCGATTGCCGAGTCGGCGGTGCGTAATCTCTCGAAAATGAAACTTGGAAACCGCAGCTTGAAGGTGGCCTTCGCTAACGAAGGGTCTTTGCTCGGAAACACTCCCCAGGGCAGACAAAACCAGTACCAGATTCGGGAGAATAAGTTGCCACCGTTGCCCTCAGGAACACACTTACCCGCCAATATGCTTCCAGCGGATGCCATCACCCAGACATTGGGCACGTACACGGCGCCACGTCTTGCGACATTGATGCGTGATGCGAAGCACATGGCACAGCAAAACCCCGCCATGATGGAAAAATTGTTACAGGAGAACCCCCAGCTAGGTTATGCGTTGGTCCAGGTCGGCCTATTGACCAACACGGTGTCGTCGGAGGTGGTGGCTGGCGTAGTTGCCGGGAGCGAACCGAAACCAGTGCCGAGCACCAGCGTGGATGAGTTGAGCCCCGAGCAGAAAGAGGCGATTACGGGGGTCTTGGCTTTGTCTGAAACCGAAATAGCAGCCATGGATCCGGAGTATCAGGGTGTAATCCGCGAGTTGAGACGGACCTACCAGGGGGTATTGTAAAGCAATAGACAATGTTGATATCGGAAGGAGAAGATTCTAGGGGATAATTATTTTAGCAATACATATTAAAGTTATACATTAACTAGGATGAGAGATGTTTATGGACCATATCGGGATAATTATATATTTCGATTATAACAGCATTGACTATGTGCTACAATCGCATTGTCATAGTTGCTTGGCAAAGGTACTGCCACAAACGTTTCCTGAAATCATGCTTACCTTCACACCTCCCCAACTCAAGACTTCACGACCCTAGACAATTCTAAGAACTCTGAGCGGGGAGCTAAAATCACACTCTATATGTCTAAATTATGGATTTTGCCTTAACCTCATTGTGCTAACCCCTAGAGGAACGACCCGGGGTGGTACGCCGTAGTTGCAAAGGTGTGCTTCGCAAACGCTGCTCTGTTACACTGTATAAACCTTGCATGCCACTCTACACCATAATCGAGAACTTCATAGGCCTCTTTGGGCCGAAAACCGTGCCATGGTACAGCCGTTTGTGCTTTTGCTTTCGATGATCGCTTCTTTACCACTTTACCGAACGTGTGGCGTATCCGCGTCCAGAACGTCTTCAATTTCGAATGTAGTGCATTCTTTGACTGTGGTATTCCCTGGCAATCCACCTTCATGGTGCTATTCTCTATCTCCAATATGATCTCTATATCTTCTTTGTCAGCCCGCGTACCCGTTGGGGATAACACCAACCGCCGAAAGGCGAGTTCTGCGGCAAGCTCATAGCGGAGCAGCTCTCGGACAATGTGGGTGGAAAAGGGCTCCCTGTACTCGTCATACGGCTGCTCCATTATGGAAAATATATAACAAGCCGTGGGAGAAACTGTTTTAGCTCGAATGATTAGGGACTGAAAGAATATGAATTCAAAGGGTTTGGTTGGTTGTGAGGTATTGCCCGATAAAAGAGCTAAAGCATAGAAATAGATAATATGGAATAGCTCCTAAGCCATCCCACAAAAATGTCTCCCGTCGTTTGGTCAAGATCTCATCAGAACTTAATTATATATTCATGCATACCTGTGAGCGCCAAGTACCTGCGAGTGCGCCTCCGAATTCTGACGGAAAAGCCACGGACCCGCGCCTTACCGCTGGAAATTGGAATCCCAATGTCTAGTGACAGGGGCGATGCACAAATATTGATGCACACATGTTTTGATACTCAGTTTTTTGGTCTATTTTACTACAAGGATCACACATCATTGGCTACACAGGTATAGCCTATATAGCTATATTTACAGCACACATAGCACATTCATTACACATCCATAGCACATAGCTTGCCCTAACCATACTGCGTCATGTCCCAATACACACGAGTACGTTATCACACCTCCTCTGATACACGAATACACCTACTTTAATGCACAAATACTGACATCTAGGTATCCCGTGAAGGCAATACCGCCGCAAGCTTACTAAGAGAAACGGATGACGGGTCCTTCCACGACCTGAGCGACGTTTTGTTTGACACCACCGAGCTCGAATTCGACTCAGATAGCACTGAAACCGCATATCACAACACTGGGGGGTTTGCCAATAACAATGGTATGCTCTACGCAAACTTAGCCTCAAACGTGGAACCTACCGTGGCTTCGAACACGGACTTGGTAGGCCTTTCTACCGAAAGCCCACGTATTGACTCCGAAACTCCTAGTGAAAGCCCCTCATTCTTATCTCCCTTACAATACGAAGTCCAGCACCACAACGGAATCCAAGCTCCAGACGAACACACGCCCCAGGAGGGCTCCAGCACCGATATGGGGGACGATACCGCCCAACCGTGGCACCGGCGTTTTCTCCACCGCTCGCACACCCTCATTAACCGCTACTTCCCGTACAGCCCGCTCTCCCAGGTGGCCGCAGGGGACCGCGGGGGCGCGTACGTAAACGTTGTGCGCGGTGCCGAATTCGATGGCGTGTTTGGCACCGCTGCCAGCACCGCTACACCGCCTAAACCGGCTGCCGCCGCGCACGTTCTCCCAACTTACGCCACCGCGATATCCGATCCCGCACCGTCGTACGCCTCGACCTTCGATCCCTATGCTGAAGATTCGCTCTTCATCGACGGGCTTCCGGTCGGAAACGTTGTCATCCTCGGCTGGAACTTGATCATCGTGTTGATGTTCCAGTACGTGGGCTTTATCATGACGTACCTCCTTCATACCAGCCACGCGTCAAAGTGTGGCGCGCAATTTGGATTGGGCTTGACGCTCCTCAACTGGGGTGTCCAGATGTGGCGCAAACCCGCCAATGGCGCCGCGATGCTGCCGCACGACCCACCGATCAAGCTACAGCCGAACGACCCCAGCAACTTTGATGTCGTAGGCGGTATTTCTGGCTCCGTAGACACCTACCATTCTGACTTGCCCACTGTCGCGACTGCAGCGGCCAAGAGCTCCGATGCCGGTTTCACCTCGCACATGCCATTCGTGTGGTTGGTGCTTGCAGCTGGAGTGGCCATCTGTCTCAAGGCCATGTACGACTATTACCAGGTCAAGCAGCTTGAATGGAAGATCTTTAATGGATTCAGCTTTGAAACGCTTGAGGAAGGGGTGTATGGGCGCCATCCCGAGGAGGAGGCGTTCGACTTGGAAGAGTTGCGCAACCGCAGAGAGGAGGTATAACGGGACCGTCAAGGGGTTAAACACGACCTGCTGTTACCCTTTTACATCTTGGAAGTGCTTCAGAAACGAGGCATAGGAAAGTTAGCGGCTGGAGCTCTATCCGGTCTGAACACGGAGATATGCATGACTGACAAAATGCAGTAGCACGACACGGATGCAATCGTATGGCCTAAGTCAATATGAGGTTATATCTAGTGCAAGCTATTTTTATTTACAAGAGCAGATATTCTACCGTAGTTTTCCTAAATGTGGATATACGGCTTGTGCCAAAATGTCCAAGCGTGATAATCGACACATTTTCGGTACTTGAAGGTGAGGCAGCCATGCTGATATCAACATCTCTGTAGTTAAAACCACCGATTATTTAGCACCAAGTACCAAAAAAGCTCTAGCTCATATAAGTAAACCCGCGAAAACATTCCACCGTAGTTCAGCCATCAGTCACAATATACCTACCCAGACGAGCCGAGTCCAAGTGGCGCCGCACACGCCTCACACCGCCTATTTCTATTCGACAAGAACACCCCTTCTCGCTCTTTCCATACACCCCTTTTCGCTCTTCCCATACACCTCTTCTCACTCTTTCCATACACCTCTTTAATAATCACGTTTCAAACCCCCATGCTGCTTCCCAAGATTCTTGCCATCGGACGTGTCTTCTTAGACACGCCCAAATATGCGGTTTTTAAAACCAAATTTGACATCAGCTTTTATACGCCCGTAAGCAAGGAGCTGTTGATGACAGACCTCAAGGCCCGTTTCCAGGACATTTCTGCCATCTGGGTGGCCCATGGCGGTCTTGTATGCACTACAGGCAACATTATCATGGATTCCTCGGTTATTTCGTGTTTTCCAGCGAGCCTCAGGGTCATTGCCTTGCTGTCTGTTGGTTTCGACCGCTACGACATTCCCCAGCTCCAGAAGCGCGGGGTGATTGTAACAAACACGCCAGCGATTGCGTCAGACCTGGTTGCCGATACCGCATTGTTGCTTGCACTCAACGCCTTTCGCCTTTACCCCATCTTTGAGCGTGCCGTGCGGGAGAGCGGCGACACGGTTATGTCGCGTATCAACGTCTCTGGCGATGCTTTCAGTAACGGATACCCTGAAAAGCCACGCGTCCCAGAGCCCTTCCAGTTGGGCGATTATGTGGGCGGAATGAACGTGTATACGCCCAAGGGCCGTACTGTCGGGATTGTGGGTCTTGGTGCCGTCGGTGCTGCTTTAGCTCGCAGATTAGATGCCATTGGGATGAAGATCCGCTATACCAAGAGAAGTAAGACCGATAAAATATTTCCCTTCCCATTGACCTTTCACGAGAGTTTTGAGGATATGGTCCCCCACTGCGACTTGCTTGCGTTCTGCTGTCCGCTCTCACCTGAAACGCGCCACATGTTGAACAATGAATCGTTAAAGTTATGCAAAAGAGGCGTCAGAGTTGTAAACGTGGGTAGAGGTGCTTGTATCAACGAAGATGATTTGGTCGAGGGGTTAGAGTCTGGCCAGGTGGGATATGCCGGGTTGGACGTGTATGAGTTTGAGCCGCGGATCCATCCAGGGTTACTCAGTCGGTGGAACGTGTGTTTGTTGCCCCACGTCGGAAATGCCACCGTGAACAACCGTATGATCAGCGCGATCAACTGTATGGAGAATATCGAGGATGTGATGAGTGGGGGACGTGGGCTTACCGTGGTGAAATAGGAGATGAAAGATTATAAATTAAGCAGACCAAGTATTGGGCTCTCACGGTTGGTCGAGAGGTGCTAGATTAAGATTGGTAAGATACTAGTAACTGAAATATAACTGCGTTAACGGAAAGGTTTCCGGTCGGCCTAGCGGAATAAGCCGCGAGTGGTATCTATACAACAGTGCTGACGTATAGCCAAGATGCAAATAAATAGAAAAATGTGGGGTAGCGAGAAGATCCGGCTTGGTAAGATTCCTGTAGTGAAGGTGCCAACTAGACAGACGTTGACGATCGCTATCTCCTTAACCCCCTGGTATCGTATCCGCCTCAGTATATAAGGCCACCGACTACCCCTTTCTTGTGTATATATTTACGGATGAAAAGTATTGTCTTTTAGCTAGCTAACAGTATCCACCATTACATACTAGATATACCACAATTCTAGCTGTAATACAAGGCAATGAGCCGCGGATTTCAAGTCTGATGTTTAGAAAGTAGGTAAATGTACTAGACGAGTCATTCAGTCATGCGGGTGTCGATAGGTACCCTCTTACCTCCAGTCGGACAATATAATCGTTTGAGTGATTAAGTCTTCAGGATTTCACGCACTAAACGTCATTGCCAATAACTGAGAATTATATAGTGCATGCGCCATTTTGCCGTAGGCTCCAATAGTACGGCTGTAATCTTCGGCACAGCCCAGATGCGAATTAGCAACCCCGGTAACACTCATAAAGCTTCTTTGAGCCTCCATAGCTCTTCAGAAATCTACCTATAGACAAGACTGCCATCAAAGCTCATCGTAATACCTTACTAATCTGATCCAATCATCCGGATTCTTTCTGCCAGCCACATATTCTCCAGACTCGCCAGTTTCTCGCTTCGTCTCTGGAACATGCACAACGAAGGCAACTTTTTCCCAAACAGGCGGAGTATCCGGCATCTTAATGCAACAATAGCATGGGAGAAGCTTCTTGTCGCTATGTGCCGGAAAAGGCTGTGCGCTTTCCCACCCCTCAAGGCTTAGCTGCTGAAAAGTGCTTTGCTGTCACGGTATTTTGAAAACGTTCGGCCTCCGCTACATCGCTTATAAGCCTGGGTCCTCGCTGCAGCCGGTCTTTCCTCTCGGTCATTCCCGTATTTAGATCTTCCTTATATCATGAAGTTATCCAATCCAGTGCTTTTATCCGTCGCCTTGGCGTTGCCTGCCAACACGGCCGCCACTCCAGGGGTGTTCAAGGTGGACTTCAACGTCCACAGAGGGTCGTCGGTCGACTCTGCCGAGCATGGGGCGTCTGCCCATTTTTCCAAGAGAGAAGTTAATGGAGTGGAAACGGTTCAGCTTGTCAATGAAAACTCCTTCTACTTGGCCAACTTGTCTCTTGGGTCTAACAGTCAGAAAGTAGGGGTTCTTATGGATACTGGTTCGTCCGATTTGTGGGTTACGGGTAGCGATAACTCGTTCTGCGAAACTGGCACTGCCAAGCGTGACTTGAGGAGAAAACGAGATGCAAGTGGGGACGCAAGTGAAGACTTCAATTGCGGCATTTACGGGACTTTTGACAAGTCCACGTCGACCTCTTTCAAGAGTAACAACACCGATTTTTTCACCCAGTATGGGGACTTCACATTTGCATCCGGTGTATGGGGCTACGATACGGTTTCCATTGGGTCCTTAACCGTTGAAAACATGTCTTTTGCGGTCGCTAACCAGTCCAACTCGACCATGGGAGTCCTTGGGATCGGGTTTGCCAGTTTGGAGACCACCTACTCCTCCGCCATGTCGGAAGAAGATCCGTACACGTACGAAAACTTTCCGATGAAGTTGAAGAGCGAGGGACTCATCGAGAAGAACATCTACTCGTTGTATCTTAATCAGCTGAGTGCCTCCTACGGGTCCGTGTTGTTTGGCGGTGTGGACCACTCCAAGTACATTGGTAGCTTGGTCACCGTGCCGGTCATTAACCCGTCCTCCGATTTACTTATGTCTCCATGGCAGACCCAAATCACGCTCGACTCTGTTTCTTACGAAGGCAAGACCCTTCTGTTTGATTCTACCATTGCGTTGTTGGACTCCGGAACCAGTTTATCACAGCTTCCATCGTCCATAGTCAGTGCTGCTGTCTCAACCTTGGGCTTGTCGTTTAGCAATGAAATCGGGGCCTACATTGCGAAATGCGATGCCTTTGACGACAAGAGCTTCACCTTCACCTTTGGTAATGCCAACATTACCGTCCCAGCCTCCAACTTTTTCGTTAGCTTGACCGACAGTAATGGTGATACCAGCAACACCTGCGCCTTCGGAATGGTCGAATCCGAGCAGACGGTGCTCGGTGACAGTTTTTTGAGAGCCGCCTACGTGGTGTACGACTTGGATGATCACGAGATTTCCTTGGCCAACGCCAACTTTGGCGAGTCTTCCAACGACGAGAATATTGTTGCGGTGGTTTCCACCATTCCAGACGCCAGCTCCGGTGCCTCTACTGGAACCTCCAACATTGGCTCAGCCACCAAAGCTGTCAGCGCTACCACCACCGGTAGATCCTCCTCTTCCTCCACCAAGGCCTCTTCGCTGAAGGACAGTGGTGCCGGCTGTATCGCCAACCCTGGGATGTTTGCCATTGTGGGGTCTGTCTTCGGCTCTGCTCTTTTACTGATCTTGTAGTTCTTCATGTTAGCTTGTTGCCGCTTTCAGCGTTTAATGTTTGGCATCGCTTTGTTTAGATGCTACAGCCCTGTATCTGTATTTTTTGATAATCGTTATATGCACCTGAGTAAGGCGTTAAGCAACGCATGTAGATAGACTCTAAGCTCACCATAACAGGCTACTAACCTGGCCCTGTTATCTAGACCCTTTCTACCAGCCACTGCATGTTTCATTTCCTCCGGAATCGCCAGTCCCCTACTGCGTCTCTGGAACGTGCGCAATGCAGATAATATTTTCCTAAACAGGCAGGGTGTCCGGCACCCTAACCCCAGCCGACGCCGATTCGAAACCTAACGCCGTACAAGCACAGGAAAGACAACATTTTGAATTATATGCCGGAAATTTTGTTCATCTGCCGCATCAACTCACGGCCTTTCTGTTGAAAAGTTCTTGGCATTCATGATTTCATAAAATCTTGGCAGTCACGGCATTAGCTGCTGGAAATGCTTGATCTCTACTTTGCTTATTAATCTGGGTCCTCGCTGTAACTGGTTTTTCCTGTAATTAGATCTTCCTTATACCATGAAATTATCTACTCCAGTGCTTTTATCCATCGCCTTGACGTTACCTGCCAACGCGGCCGCCACTCCAGGGGTGTTCAAGATGGACTTCAACATCCACAGAGGGTCGTCGGTTAACTCTGCTGAGCATGGGGCGTCAATACAGCTTTCCAAAAGAGAAGTTAACGGGCTGGTAACAATGAAACTTGTTAATGAAAACACCTTCTACTTGGCCAACTTGTCTGTTGGGTCCAATAGCCAGAACATGGGGGTTCTTGTGGATACTGGTTCATCCGATTTATGGGTTATTGGAAGCGACAATTCGTACTGCACCGGTGGCATTGCCAAACGTGATACAAGTGATGACGTTGATTGTAGTGTTTACGGGACTTTCGACAAGTCCACGTCGACCTCTTTCAAGAGTAACAACACTGTTTTTACCACTCTGTACACGGATGAAATGACAGCATCCGGTGAGTGGGGCTACGACACGGTTTCCATTGGGTCCTTAACTGTCGAAAACATGTCTATAGCGGTCGCTAACATGACTGACTCGTCCATGGGGGTTCTTGGAATCGGTTTACCCGGCATGGAGACCACCTACACCTCCATGTCGGAAGAGGATGCGCACATGTATGAAAACTTTCCGATGAAATTAAAGAGCGAGGGAATCATCATGAAGAACATCTACTCATTGTATCTCAACCAGGAGAGTGCCTCCTACGGGACCGTGTTGTTTGGTGGTGTGGATCACTCCAAGTACATTGATAGATTGATCACCGTGCCAATTATCAATTCTTACCCCGATTACCTGGACAATCCTGTGCTGATTCAAGTCGCCTATGACTCTATCTCTTTCGAAGGTAAGACCCTTCTGCACGCCTCTGATACGGCAATATTGGATTCCGGGTCCACCATTTCCTACCTTCCATCAGCTGTGGTTAATGCCGCTGTCTCTGCCATGGGCATGAGGTATCATAAGAATATCGGGGCCTACGCCGCCTCGTGCAATTCCTTTAAAGATAAAAGCTTCAACTTCACCTTTGATGGTGCCGACATCACCGTGCCAGCCTCCAACTTCTTGATCAACTTCGCAGGTATCCCCAGCAGCATCTGCGGCCTCGGGATGATGGAATCCGACCAGACGGTGTTTGGCGACAATTTCTTGAGAGCCGCCTACGTGGTGTACGACTTGGACGACTATGAAGTTTCCTTAGCCAACGCCAACTTTGGCGAGTCTTCCAACGACGAAGATGTTGTTGCGGTGGTTTCCACCATTCCAAACGCCCGCTTCGGTGCCTCTACCGGCACCTCCAACACTGCCACAACCACCAGAGCTGGTAGAGCCTCTACCAGTAGATCTTCCTCCACCAAATTCTCTTCCCTAAGGAACAGTGGAGCTGGTCATATCGCCTTCCCTGAGGTGCTTACAATTATGGGGTCGGTATTTTGTTCTGCTCTTTTGCTAATCTTATAAACCTTCATGCCTCCCATACTCCAACCTTTGCTTTTGTCACTTGTGATACTTAATACTCTTCCTCTTTCCTTGGATATCATCTCCCTGTGTTTGTACAATTTTTGATATTCAACCTTCCTCAGCCTAGTACTACAATATGGTGTCGCCTTGCTGGTGCTGCTCCCGGCCCTTGACTCTTGTATAAATCCTTCCTAAAGATGATTCTTAGATAACGGCACCCATTACCTACTAGATATACCATTATAAAAGTAAGCATTGGGTTAGGAATAGTATGGAAAGGATATTTTGAGAAATCCTTCATGGTTTATCCATTTCTTGCGATTGTACTTCCCTGCAAAGTCTCAACCCCACGTTTAACCATCCGTACACCAATGACTTGAAAGCTACTATTCCGAAACAGCAAAGGAAATTCACCAAATGCAAACAGAAGAGCACAGGCCTAGAATTACCTCCTAGCGTTTTCATCAAAGATACCCAACAGGACCCTTGGCAATCGTACTAATAGAGATGCTCTTACACGCGAGATTTAACGGATGGACACGGTTGTGTCCAAACTCTGCATCACACCTATGTCATATAATCAATTTATTGCACTCTAGACCGGGAAACCAGAGCGCATGCTCAGCTCTGGAGTTATATATACACACCCAGTCTTTCATTTCTGGTAATTTACATCTTCACTTCTTTTCGTCATTTTCAGGTAACCCCAATTCGTTCCAGGGCGCTCTATCCATCAACTGGTTATTCATGCGACATTCAAGGTAGTCCTTCGCTAAAAGACGGCAGTTGTGCGAGTTGTCATTTTTAACCAACTTCATACACTTGAGGTACTTTTTCATCGCCGCGGTGCACTCGCCGTCGTGGTCAAGCGGGAAGGAGCCACGCTCAGGCGGGGTCGGAGTCCAGGACTTTGCTATCGGAGTTAATACTGATCATAGTCACTAATTCAGGCAGCAGAACATACGTGGAGCAGACATGTTTGGTAGCGACAAGGAGGAGTGGGTTGAGATGAGACTCGTATGCGCTTTTAGTCTTAGTGTGCCAAAATGCAGGCCAGAAAACCGGTTCAAGACGAGCAAATTAATCAGTGCAGGATCGTATGATGGAATAATTAATTAGTTATGGTGTCGAAATCCTATAACAGCTACTTGAGGATGCATTCGTGGTTGTAAATGATGGATTAGGAATAGCTGGAAATAAATGTTAATATAATACTCCTTGCTTTTTTTTTTGCAAAATTCTGACTCAAATAGCTTCTCCACGGTAAACCCTGGATCAACTATGCGAAAACGGAAGCTCCAGTCATCTCTCGTATAAAATATATACTGTTCCACCGACTACCAACTTTCCCAGTCCAGATACCCAACTCTTGCCCCAATAGTACGTACTACATGATCGCCGACAAACCTCTGACGCATTCAGGAAATTACTATACAATTAACCTTACCCAATGCCATATCATGCCTTATTCGAGCTCGCGGCGCTCGCTCTCACTTACCGAACCAGCGCCAAATGGCTAATATACAGGAGTCTGCGCTCAGTTGTAGACCTCAGTCTTCTCCAACGCACCCAACCGACTTTCCAAAACCGCAACACGGCTCTCTAAGCTGCGCGCGTACGTCAAAAACTCGTACTCGCGCTCAGTCAAGCCCTGCGCGGTGGGTCTGAAGCGCGTCTCGGACTGCGCGGCCGCGGGCACCGTGTGCATGTACGCGGCGGGCGCGCTGCCGGCCAATTTGTTGATGGATGGCAACGCGGGAGAGATCTTCCACTGGCCCGTTTCGTAGCCCTTCTTGGCGTCGCGCGCCTTCCACGCGGCCAAGTTTCCGCCATTCGCAACGCTGTTTGGCGGACGGAACTGCTTCGGCGAGTCCGACTCGTCGAGCGCACAGCCCGTCTGCGAGTTGTTGTGCCGCACGAGCGCATCACAACGTGCGAACTTTCGCGCGCACTTTGCGCACTCATACGGCTTCTCGCCGGTGTGCAACTTCTCGTGACGCTTGAGATCGTGCAACCGGCGGAACTTTGACGAGCACACCGAGCATGTGTGGGGTCTCTCCTGGGTGTGGATAAGCTCGTGCGACACCAAGTTGTGTTTGCGGGTAAACGAGTGGCTACAAACCTTGCAGACAAACTTCTTGTCGTCGCCTGGGACCGTTGCCTCGGGAGTCTGGCCTAATCCGGCGGTCTCGCCTGGCGTCTCAAGCGTCTCTGTTTGTGTCTCGGCAAAGGCCTCGTGCTTTGGAATGGAAGGATCGATGAGATCGTCTCTGGAACTTGTAGCTGTTTCCGCCATCTTTTCTGGGAAGGACATTGTTGCGTTATATATTGGCGGTGGTGTGTCTTTGAATGTGTGTTGAAGAAAAGTAAACAGGCCTGTGGAGGTGCTGCTTGCTTCGCCACGTTTTAAGCGGATTCGAAAATTCTCACGGCCACTGGCGGCGGCTGTGGCACGGAGAATTGTGTGATGTCACGTGCGATATAGACACGAGTAGCTAGTGTCAAGGCCTGCTGTTCCGACAACGCCACATGCATAAAGCCGCAACTTACGAGGCGTACAGCTGCATGCTGCACGTGCGTAGATTCCTACATCGATAGCGTTTATGGGGTGAGCGGATTAAAAAATAGATATACCCCAATTACGAAGGGGTATGGACACACTCCAAATGTAATTATAAAAGGATATGAATGTTTATCTATTTTCAATTTACGGCAAAGGTATCTAGACGAGCACGGCCTAAACATATAACCCTCTGTTACGTGGAAGGCACCCGCTGCAACCCATTCGCTACTCATAGTCAGGCACACCAGTGTTGGTAATATCACGATACAACGGCAATACCTCAACTTCCGCCGGATCCAACGGACCTTTAAACACCTCCTCATCGCTGCTACACCAATGGTTAGCTCTCCTCTTCTTCATCACCACCGGGGTGGAAATCATAAACGTCGCATCATCAAGATTCCCAGTGGGAGCAGAAGCACCGCTGTTCCGCCTTAAAAACTTGCGGAGAAGTAGAGGGGTTGTTGACTGCGGAACAAAAACCGTCACTTCGAGGTCGTACATTACCTGGATTGTGCACGAATGGAAAGTAGGGCATAAGTGTTGCATTCCAATCGTGCTCCCCTGTAGGTATATATTATGGCGAGCACGCAGCTTCAGAGCAGCAATCTCATTGTAACCCGGGGGGCTGTCCAGTAAAAAGTCCAACTGCTCGTTTTTATCCTTTAGTAGCGGGTATTTATGCACAATCACCTTGCCTTCCCTGTCCTGGCTCATAAGCGTGCCTGAACTTCCGATAGTCTTGCCACACTGCGCGGTCAAGTAAACGGTTTGCCTCAAAACCAACGATACAATCGTATCAAGGCTTTTAATACCCGTCCCACTGAGCGTAAAGTCTAGCTCTATTGGTATAACAGCACTGCGGTTGTCCACAGAAATCGGGTCGGGGATCTTACATTCCATCACCAACGAGTCATATGTGTACGTGCGGAGCGAAACATTGTTGAATTTCTTTCGTACCACGGGGCAGTCGCTTTTCCCCTCAAACTCGGAATTGCTCACGGGGTAGCTGAGATCACAAATGTCGTAGTACTGTTGCGGGTTGATCTTGGTAAACCGGGTTGATCGTAAGGATGGGGATATGGCCCCGTGGAAGGAAGATACCATCATGTCTTTTCTCCCGACAAACAAAATCTTGTCAGCTACCCCTTCGCCGCGGCCGTACACCACCGCCTTGACGAAATACGTCACAGCAAACTTTGACTCAAATTCGTTCCCGTTCTGGAAAATGCGGCTATCGTATATCAGTTTGTCCGCGTTGAATTTTAGCCCACAGTTTATGGGGTTTCCGAAGGAAGGGGGAAGACGATCGTGGAGTAATTCGTTGTGCCTCCCTGTTTCAGCGTTGGGGCAGAAGTGCAATCTATCAGGGAGCTTGAAAGCGAAGTTCAGGATGATTTCCTCATCCGTCACAAGCGGGTCTTCATCGGCCATCAAGTTTTCTATGTAGAGGAATCTATAACAGCCTGTATCGCTGGCATTTTTCTCCCTCGGGGGCAAGAGGTTGTCCCGGATGACTTTGCTGATGCAGATCCCTTCTAGGGTGAGTTCTATTTTAGAAACTGTCTCTGGGAATGGCTTTTTCTTGGAAAGCTGAATCAGAAAGTTGCCCTTGACCAGTCTCAAGGGGCCAATTAACAGTCTCCTATCGCGAACAACCAGGAGTTTGGTTTCAAAGTACGGGCTTGATTGGTAGTAGCGGAAGCCTAGGTGTGCGTCTGGCATTGAGATTGGCTAGAACGGGCTATCAGGGATAACGTATGATGGGCTACTTTGAATATTAGACTAATGTGTGGTGTCCTGTTGAACGAAAGCACAGAGCTCCGAGAGGGTGCACTGTTTGTTTGCTTTGTAATCCCTTAGTCACACACCTCCTAACAAGATCGGTTGATGTTTATGCAGGCTGAGGCGTATGACTCGCGCCGTCCTGCGTATCCGGGGAATTACACTGAGAACAAAGCCCCTGCCCCCTTGAGCTACATAGCTTTCATGGTTAGAGTCTTTAGTCTTGATTAGATTTCAAGATAACGTTTTACGCCTGTCAGTTTTTCTGGCATCATAAACAGCCCACCTTTTTCAATCGCCAATGTTATTTGCATGCCGCTTCCCTCCCGGATCATGCGCAGGCTAGTGTCTTATTCGTGTGCGCATACCGGAGCCGATACTTCGCTATTCTGCTAGACATAATCACGGGTTACAAAGACGGCCCATAAACCATATAGTGCTTGTATTATCATAACTTACTGTCGTGGACTAAACCCTCATATAGCTGTTATGCGGTTGGGGCTGACACACTTTCATACCTGCAGCTTGTTCCACATACATACCCATACACGATCGTGGGTGGGATACACGCTGATGCTTATACCAGACGAATGCACGACTGCTTCAATAGGACTAGGAAATCACCAGACAATTCGCAGATGCTTGATCGGTGGTTATCAATAAATCGCTCTGTTGGTCGTTCATAGGCTCCATTCATTGGGAGCTTGGGCTAAATCGACGCCCAGGCTTATGTAAAACAGTTCCACGGCGGATCGCAAACACTTACTGGGCTCTACATCCTATTTGGGAAAACATGGAACAGACACTAAAGCTTACGACTCCAAGAACACAAAATCGAGTAATACAACTAAGGCAAAACTGAGAGACAGGCAAAAACTGAGAAATAACACGCATGTGTTCTCACACAAGGCTAGAACAGGGAGCTCAAAGGATGAAAACCCCTGGGTGACGTCTAAGAAAGCTTCACGTGTATTAAGATGCGGCATTGTAATGTAGTAGGAAAGGACTGCGAAGGTTATGTACAGATGTAGTTCATGGCATGTCGTCGGGGAGGAATATCATTCTTGTGGAGTCGTCGTTTTGGTTGAACGGAGAGATGCCGGGAATAGTCAGCATCTCGTCTGGGGCACCAGTTGTGGGGGATAAGCATGCCTAGGAGTAATATTACCTCGTCTGGATTGTGATCCATGACATATGAGTCAAGACATAATTGGACAAAAAGAGCATGAAAAAAAAAAAAAGTAAAATAGGGACCGCACACACACACATAAAGAGAAACAAAGGCCACAAAAAGTCACTAAAACGGAAGAAAAAGGCTAAAGGGAAAGGGTATTGAAATGAGGCATAGGGAATTGAAGGAAGGGTGATAATCAAGAAATGGTTGAGGGGGTTACGGAAAAGGACAACTTACCGCGAAAGAACTGAAGAATAAAAGGACAAAGACTCAGGCTAATCAATCTATGTGTTAACATCCATTTGATGGCAGCAGCATGGCCCTGGGCCATTACATTGTTAGTCATGGCCCGTTCCGTAGTCGTTAATCCCACAGTCAAACCACGGATGGTTCAAGGCGTCAGCAGCGGTGATACGTTCCCGTGGATCGAACGTTAACAACTTTCGCACAAGGTCCAAAAAATACCACCAGAACTGGAAGTTCTCAAAGTCGATGCGGTGCTCGTTGTGCCGGAAGTTCTCATAGAGCAGCTGACGAGGGTCTAACTCAAGATTAACGCGCGACGAGATCATTTGCTCGAGTGTGGCAAGCGCGGCCACATACTTGATAGACTTCTTTTTGGTTTCAGGCTTTGGGTACCTGAGGTACGAGCGCGGGGCATTGTGCACATCCGTATAGGGTGCGGCCTCGGGGGTCTCGAAAAAGCCCATGATCTCGACACTAGCGGCCGCACCGTTGCGCTCGTGAGCCTTGCGGCAGCGTCGGACGAGCCTGGCCAGCAACAGCTCGCCCAAGATCTTCTCCATCATCGCCAAGTGCTCCATGTTCTCGTGGGTGCGGAACAAGGCCTCACCCGTGAGAAGCTCGCATAGGATGCAGCCGATCAGCCAGAGGTCGCAGGCAAAGGACCAGCCGATGCCCAAGACGATCTCAGGTGCGCGGTAGTGGCGCGTGGACACGATGGTAGAGTGGTACTCGTCGTCGAAGATGGCCAGACCAAAGTCGATGATCTGGATGAGCGGGTCCTTCAAGACCTTGGTGGTGATGGGCTTCTTGCCCTGGATGGTGCGTTTAGTATACTCATCGTTGTACAAGAGGATGTTCTCCGGCTTCAAGTCGGTGTGAACCAAGTTCAAATCGTGGAGAAACGTGACGGAGCGGAGCAACTGCTTAGCGATGGCCTGGATGTGCGAGCCGGGGAACGGCTCAAACGCGTTGGAGTCGAGGAAGTCGTAGAGCGAGATGCGGAGAAGGTTGGTTACGAGACAGATGTGGCCGCGGTAGTCGAAGCATTCGCGGAGATGGATGCAGTGGTTGTCATTGCCGTCGTCCATGGCCTTGAGCGTGGAGAGCACTCGGAGCTCGATCTTGGAGGCCTCGCGGTACTTGGGGATATTCTTGATAATCTTGATGGCCACCATCTGGTTGAGCGAGCGGTCCCACGCGGATACAACCTTCCCAAACGTGCCCTGACCCAATAGCTTCTTGATGACGTAGCGCAGGTTTGCAAATGGCTCCCCCGGCGTGATGATGTAGTGGCCGTCTTTGTCGTCGCACGGCGGCTGGTTCAGCGCGTATGGCACGAGTGTAGGCCGGACCTCGCCAAGCTTGATCTTGTGATCCACCGATGGCGGCCGCAGATACTGGATGCTCACATGCGGCAATTGCGGCAACGAGTTGGTACGCTGTTTTTTCGGTGCGAGCTGGTAGTTGTACGAATGCGATTGGTGGTTGAGGTTGAGCAGGTCCAACGTGATGGCGTCGTGTGTCTGGTTAAACTGCTGCGTGTAAAAGCTGGGTCTGTCGACCGATGTGCTGTGGCCCATGTCATAATCCTCGATTACCTCGCCATTTGCAGCTGGGGAGTAGGCTATGCCGTCCGGTGAGTCTTCCGGATCTTCTGAGTGCACCACGATAACCTCATGGTCCGAAAACGGGTTCTTTGTAAGCACACCGTCGTGTGTCGGCCCGTAATGGTCGCTGAACCCTCTCGGTCTCTTTCTGGTGGGCTGGATCAATGACATGGTAATAGCTCTTTTGTTTGGGGAGTGGGTTGGAGTCAAAGAATATTAGTTGGGAAACGTTCTAAGGGTAAAGCGCAGCGGCCAGCGGCTAATGCGATTTTGGGTACTGGCTAGGCGATAGAAGATCGTCTGAAGTAAGAGAGGACGCTTAGAGATAGTAAGTGGATAAATAGGTGGGTTGAGTCGACGGTAAGAAGTTAGAAGTTGTTATTTGGACCATGGATATGTATCACTTGGTCCAATTTGATGGTTGGTTGGCGGTAAATTGTTTGGCTGAGCTTAATTACGAGACACACAGTCTGTGTTGTTTAGTAAACACAGCTGCATGGCGAGGGGCAATTAATTGCCTGCGTGAAGCATGCGCAGCGCGGCTAATGCGCACGGATCGCGTGTCGCCGCCGACGTACATGTGACCCCGAGCAACTATCAGACACAGATGATAAGCGGAGATTACGTCAGCACCGAAAACAGGACAACACGGCAGTGTCCCGATAATACAATGTGTGCCTCTATGGCCCAGACATGACCGTTTAGAACGAGGCAGCCCCAAATCCAAATTCCGAGCACTTTTTCGGCCCGCAGCTCACTCCCAGAATTACCGTTTGGCCATGACTGGCTTCTTACCCTCTGTTTCAGACTTCTACCTTTCTGAAACTTACTAGATCAGGTGATTACCCTCCTGAAGTTTAGCGAAGCATGCGATTTAATTTCTGTCGCCCTCTTGGTTACCAACCTTGCTGGGAGCGTAGAAAGAAATTTGACGGAGGTGTGGGCTGGCCACGTTTTGGCGGGCTGCATACCCTACCGAGAATCCGTCGATCTTAGGCCGGTCAGGGAGCGGCAGAGTAGTGAGAGGTCACTACAGACCCCCAAATGACCCGTGATACTGTTTAGATGCTATTTAAACCCCTTTTAGATGTCCCTGGTCTGTATAAGTCTGATAGTTTTCTGTAAACATAACTGCATCTCTAGCCTGGTACGGTGGATGGAGGGGGCACAAAGCTGATCGGTTGGAAACTGGGAGTTTACTGAGGGTGCAAACCTTTGGCATATTTCTTTTGAATTTCACCAGTCAGTTTATTTCTTTTTTGGCTGAATCAAAATGCATGCACCCTCGTAACCTTACCGGTGAAAGCGGTATCTCGCAGGACTATTCACACGGTGAATCTAGTTGAAATTTCGCCTATTCGTCAAGAGACCGAAACCCCTCCATTTATGGTGAGCCTTTATATCTCGGTTCAGCTATCTTGAGCTGGCCCCATGACAATGCAACGTCTTTCTACACCGTGCACTTTGGATAGCACTGATTGGCATCCCGGTAAAAACTAACCAGTGTCAGAAAGCTGGTATCTCTATAGGTCAGCGGTATAGCGCCTATGGCACGGAGTACGTATTGGTGGTCAATGGCGCAGCCTGTACTTGAATTGTTCGCTCGCAGAAGGAGTCAGCTGTCAAGTAGGTCTAATGGCTCGCATAATACTAATGCACGGAAGATTTTATTTGTGGCCTGCATGCAGTATGACGCATCGTTTGTGAACGTTTATTGTCAATCGCTTCGCTTGAGTTGACCTTAGAGGTACAGAGTTTTAGATTTAGTCGCTGCTTATTTGTTTAGTTGGAAAGGTTCAGGGCTGACTTTATTCTAGATCTCTTTAGAAAATCCTTTTTGTTATTGCCTGGGTTTGACCACTTTTCAACAAGTCCAAACGATACAAGTCTAAACGATACAAGTCTAAACGATACAAGTCCAAACAATCCAAATCCAAACAATCCAAATCCAAATAATACAAAACCGAACGACACCAAGCAAATCACGTCCTAAAGATTGTGGGAATAATCTTTGAAAACCACCTAACAACTTCACGCCCATTCACACCCCTCGCGGCTGTTACCTTACGAGGAGCTAATTACTTGCTCTCTGCGTACCAAGCCAGCCTTGAGCCCGAAAATAAATTGCAAAAAATGGCAAAACAATTCCGAGCAAAACGGACCTATACCTTGGGCATCCCGCCAGAAATTATTGTACCAGTCATTCTTCTCTTTACCCAAGTCCTCTCCTCCCTTATTGTGATACAGGTTATAATCCTCTTCCACATACGCAATGTCATTGTGAGGATCATCAAATGGGTCCAAGCGGGGTCGTTGCATGTGTTGCGGCTCCCTTTAGTTATTTTACTTGTCTTAATTTGGTTCGCGTATATGATTTCCAGTGGCATTGAAGGAATCATGCGCAAGTCTGAGACCCAAAGCGTCGATCAGCCGCTTGAGTTTGGGATAGTCATGAATTTGTTTTGGAGCCAGCATCCGATCAGCCATTCGAGGGGTTTGGTTCAGTTGAGGGTTCCTAGGAATTTTGTTGTTATAGATTCCTTAATCGATGTATCAGAAATGAAATCAGAAGTGGAACCACCGTTGGTGGATGGTGTTAAAAATGTCCCACCCGCAGCAATTAGCCCAGTTGAAACCGCAGCTTCTAAATGGAAAATAAAGGGCAAGTTTGGAAAAAACCGGAATCTGAGGCATTCAGATTCTCTGCAGCCTCCCGAGATCCAGCAGCATGGAGAAACCCCTGCCGATCAAAGCTCACACCGTCGCTTCTCCTTCATCAAGCATTGGCACGAATCACTGAGGAGATCTCATCGACACACATCCGCTGGGAACCCGAGCGTCCCCGCTGCTAATTCCAGTACAGCCAAAACTTTCGATAGCGACCCTCAAATAGGACAGGTGGATGTAGATGGAGAGAGGGACTCTTTCATGAATTCACTCCGACTTTCGGGAACATCTTTGGATGGTAAAGAGGTTACACCGGAAAACAGTGCCAGGTCAAAGCACGAATTGCGTCTTGTAAAACAGAGAAAGCACAGTATGGTGAATGGGAATAGTGCCAAGGCTTTTGTTAAGGTAGCTGGAGGAAACAGTTCTGAATCCATGGTGGAAGTGTTGAGTGCCGTCAGGGGAGCTGCTAAATTTCAAAACTTTGGGAACCAGGGCTAACCGGGGATTTCTGATCGCTAAAAGGATCTTGGTATAGATAATTATTTCTAATCCATAGATCAGGAGACATTTTTAAGCCGGTTTATAAGACGAAAGTGTTTAGAATTCAGTTTCAACAACGTAAGGTATCAAGGTCTTTGAAAATGTGTAGTCTAGTAGGGGAAACATGCCATGTAGAGAAATCAGCTTTACTTTTAGAGCTTGTCATGTTAACGAAACGCATATATGTAACATCGGCCTAGGTCTGAAGAGTTTATCCTGGCAAACTCGATATTCTCCTCCTTGGCTTTTGTCTGACCATAACTAATTATGTTTTTTTGGGGAACATTATCAAGGATGAAGAGGGGCTTCTTAGAGAATGTAGAAACAGATGTTGAGGTTTTTCTATGTAGAGATTTTCCTGGTGGATAGAATACATTCGTGGTTCTGGATACGTGAACAATAGAACTATTCGGTAATTTTACCTACCGTATTTCACTTCATATTCAACTCGTCCCTCCGCATGCTGCATGTATCTCTTTTTGAATACCGCCCCAACATGTGCGGCGGGTCTGCTTTGTATTTTTTTTTCTTTTTCCAAACTTTTCTGCCTTCATTTATAAGTAGTTATCACTTTTCTTGACTCAGAGGTTTACCCTGCAACTGTCCCACGATGATCACACCTTTTTTCACAATCAACCAGGACGATGAATTCATTTTCATCGACATCAAAGTCTCGCACATCCGGTTCAATGCGCCGGATATCGAGATGGTGGTGGAGAACGAGATGTTTGTATTCTCCTTACCGCCATACTACTTGCGCCTCAGATTGCCGCTTCCGCTAGTAGACGACGAGAGATCGAACGCCCATTATGATTCCAAATCCGAGTGCATCAAAGTCAAACTTCCCAAATTGAACAAGGGGGATGTATTCCCAGACCTCGACTTGACCTCCAAGATGCTCGCCAGAACCGCCCAGAAGGAGTTTTTGATGCAGGAAGTTGGCTCCACGACCGAAGCTGCCCCTGTGCGAGGACCAATGATTCAAGAAATGGACCTCACGAATAGTTTGATTTCCCCACCCCAAACAAGCAAGGATGTGTACCAGGAGGGTGAGCAGTTTGACTGGGAGGTGAAGCAGACGATGCCAACAGAAGAGCAAGAGACGATCACAATGAAGGCAATCAAGTACGGGTTTGACAACCAGTACGAAGGGATCGTGGGGGTCTCCATGACCAACGGTAACGATATCAACGAGTTGGGCAACCCTGAAAATATCGCTCCGAACGACCGCACAATCGAAAGATTAATCAAGGAAAACATCAAATTCGATCCTGAATACTACGGTGCAGACTACTTTGCGGCCAAGTATCCCCAGCCAGATGATGATAAGCAGTTCAAGGATATTATGGAATGGAGATCACCAGTCGTTACCAAGTTCTTAAAGTGGCAGAAGAAGCAGCAGCTGATGCCAGTAGAGGAGAGACAGCAGCTTTTCCCGGTGGAATTTTCAACCCAGGAACAGGAGCAGATGTTGCAGTTGCCTAAAAAATCCTACTTGATCGAAGACAAAATGCCATTGTTGTTGATGTTGGTTTCTCTGTTATTCAGCTATAGCTTTGACATGAGGGAGACTGAAGGTGACCACAACATCGAGAGTGCCTGGACGGTCGGGAAGCTTACTCCCCAGATCGCCTTCTTGGATTCGCAGATCGTGATTCCCGGTTCCGCCAGCACGTCTTTGTTGCGTGCCACCGTCATTACGCTGATCAGGAGGTCGTTGTGCTACCCGTTGCACCGCAACTTCGACTTGGCCATGAAGTGTTGGGACGATGTGTACTACACCATGAGGGGCGGGAAGCGTCTAGTCTTGAAGGCTTTGCTCGACTTGAGAGAGTTGTTCCGGTTCCATGATGTTTACTACGTGTACACAAAGATCTGGATGGACGACTTGTGTGCATGGGTCATCAGCGACCAGGTCTCTGAAAACACAATCAGATCTCTCGCGCACGACTTGAGAAAGGAGTTGGGTAGCCTCCAGAAGACCGAGATTACTTTTGAAAAGGTTTTTAATAAGGATAGCGAGAACGAGGCGATGGAAGACGAGGATGCGGACGAGATTGAAACGGTCAACTTGGCCGAGATTGAGAAGATGGTGGAAGACTACCAGAACGAAATGGAAGAGTAGGCCTATGGGGAGGTTTTGTATGAAAGTTCGATGAGCGGCATAAGTTTAAGGCAGAAATAGATGTTTTAAGGGTACTGGACGTTGTAGCTAACGGCAGGCTGCCGGTGACTCATCCTCAAAATATAGGAACAGGCTCAATCATTACATTATTCCCGATGAATTACCGTACAATTAATATATAAAATTCCTGGTCTATACTAATTTTATACTCGCATAACCCTTGGTCCTATAGCTATCATCTAGGAGTTTAGGGTGGCACAAGCTACTTGGGCCACAACCTCTCCTTCTTAATCTCGATAACACAAATACCAAATCTCAAAGTTTGCTTAGCTAAAAACCATATACCTCGTCGTAATTTTGATTCATCATTGGAGTACTACCCGATATGCAGCAAAAAAAAAAGTCTAGCTCTACCATTAATTCCCAGCAATTGCCTAAACCGCATAAGCTCTCCTTCACGCACACCTCCTTATCCCCTCCATGAACACTTTGTTATACCCGTCTTGTGCTCGCAAACTTCTACTTGGCTTGGCTTCTTCGCTGCGCTCGTAAACTCATATTCACTACGTCTTCGCTTGCCCTTCTGCTACATTCTCCTATCTATTAATCACACCGGCGACGAAAGGATGTTGTTCGGGAACGTCGGAGTCTCCTTCTTCTCCTCGCTCTGTTCGTGTTTGAGGTTCATGGCCGCGTCTGCCAAAATGTTCACCCCGCTGTACTGCTCTGCGGGTTTGGCCACGGACGCGCTGGGCGTGCGCTTGTGCGCAGGAGGCAACATTGGCCTTTCCTCGTCATCTTTCGACTGGTCGGAGGACGACTTGCGGCGCTTTCGCTCGTTCTCGTCGCCCGGCGCCTTGGGGTGTTCGGGCTGCCAGTGGTGGAACTGGATCACATGCTGCAAGGAAGTCATCGACTCCTGTGTGGGGATGATCTCGGGTGGACGACTGAACGACACGGTGCTAGCCTCAGGAATGGTGGCTGATGCCGCAGAAGGGTTCGGCAAGGATGCATTCCGATGATGCGCCACGCGCACCTTGGCACTCGCGGCGGAGCGAAGCGGTCTGTCTCCCGACAACGACGCTACCGCTTTGGCACCGAGCTTGGCCGGGCTGAGGGGGCGGTTAGGGGGCGCCGGTCCACCCCCGAAGCGATATGCCGCGGGTGGCGTGGGGTTGGCGTTGTAGGGATTGTAGAGCTCCCTGGGCGTGGAAATAGTCTGGCTGCGGTCATGCCGGAACGGCTGTTTCCCCTTTTGCTGGAAGGACTGGGGCACCAGAAACTGGGGCTGTGGCGGTTGCAGGCCTTCCAAGCTACCACCGGAAAACATAAGCGGGATGAGGTGCGAGGGGATGTTGGCGTTAGTGGCGGAGCGCAAGAGCTCGAGCGAGCGGTTGGTCACCTCCAAGCGGTAGAACTCCTGCTTCGTCTTTTCCTGCTCAGTCTTTAACGCTAGCGCCTGCACAAAGGCATCTTCTGAGTGCGCCCACTGGGTCACGCCTGGCCCAAACAACGCCACCACCGCCGGGTCCACGAAGTGTGGAAGGTGTGGTTGTGCGGGTTGGGGCGGCGGATGGCCGGCATTTCTCGGAGAGCTTCTCTCGTCGGCCATGCGGGACATCTGAGGTTTGTTTGGGTTGGATTGGGGGGGTGAGGTTGAGGGTTTCCGGTGGGGCTGTGCTAGCAATTGATGTAGTACTTACCACGGGAATGGGGTGAGTTGTAACTACTGTAATAAACAGTGAGAGAGGGTGAAGACAGTCGATAGAGTGGGACGCTCTGTTTATCGTCCTATCTTACAACGGTTAATAGTCCTTGTGATTATTTATATGTCGTCGGCACAGATGAATGTCAACTCTGTGAGGCGTCTATGGTGGTTGCTGTACGTTGGAAGAAAATCTAAATTTGGGATGCTTATCAAAATTATGTAAATTTAGCCTGTGCGCCGCGTGGCGCATGGAGGCGCTGACAGACTCAGTCCAGCAGTCTGAGATAGCTTACAACGTCGAGGGATTGCTGTCAGATCCCGTGGTTGCCGTCTATCGGTCACTCGTCAGTGGTAGTTGCAACGTGTAGGGGAAGTTTCGGGCAAGAACTCATTCCCGTTTCACCAGCCCCTCGCGACTTCCAGCGCTGCCGCATTGGGACTAATTTATGCCTGTTTCAGGAAACCTGCCGCAAGGAGGCCTCCTGTTCTGCGCGCAATAGAGATTTTCTCGAATGACCTGTGCCTAGTTTCGGCACCGCAGGCCTCGGCGTTCTAGATCTGGCTTTCATGCAAGCGGCTGGAACAAGAAGCAAACCTTGGGGACGGTATCTATAGCTTGAGGGGGGATAATATCATAACCTCTATGATCAGCTGCTATTAGCGGGTGTCTTAAAGTTCGAATGGTGTGGAATGCATGTGGCCATTATCCTCGCTCCCTCTCGTCTAGGTCCCGGGGACAGGCCCCCTAGATCCGGCTTAGAACAACTTCAAGCTATGTACATACAAAAGCCCCCGTGGCTGCGATCGTGACTGAGAAAACGGCTATGACACAGGGCATTAATGGCTGTACGTATAGCAACTCATAAGCTTAACCGAGAGAGTGGCCCGCCCTGTTGAAATTATTCCTAGGTGTCAAATAACGTGCTGGGGAATATCAAAGGGCTTTCTGGAGAATAATGGAATTCGGGGTTCACACTGGGGCTTAGGAACACGCAAGGTTTTCGGTATGTCGCCTATTAGTTCCCACAGTTTCAATTGTTGGAGTTGTTGGCGTCTGTAAGTTTGCAGCAAGCTGTGTTAGCCAGTTTGTTAGGATCGCCGATGAGAGTTGGATTTTCTTTCAAGCCACACGCCCTAATACCGGTTTAGAGGGCATTGAGGGAGTATCTTACAAATTTTCGAGCTTACAACTGAGCTTACAACTGGATTTATTATTGGTCGTTGAGTAAATGTTTTATTGGGTGCTACCGTGGTCACATGAATGCTGGTAGTCTACGGAAACTAGTCAAAATACTGGGTATTTTTCGGTTTGACCCTAGATTTCAAATAGAACACGCTGCTTATCTCTTTTTTTAGATGAAACAGAATTATAGCTACTAGAGCCGCAATTCAAACTTCAATTCAAGCCGATGAGTAGCCTCGCAGGTTGAAATTATCCATCGGCTATGATACAAGAGCAAGTAGCGGTAAACCTCACATGAACTCTACAGGACTTGAGTGTGGCTTCTGATGCTTGAATGACAAAGATTTCAATTGAAGTATATTTCTGACGTTGAATAACAAAGGTTTCAATTGCAGTATATTCCTGACGTTGAATAACAAAGGTTTCAATTGCAGTATACTTCTGATGCTAAATGATCTCACGATTTCATAAGTCTGACAGTTTCTCTCCTACTTTCATGTACGTACCTCTCCACTATCGAGCGCCAGATAACTACCCAACACGACGTCTAAATCTACCTTTGTAAACTCATGTTCTTTGCTTTGCGGTAAACAGTATAGTACAGTCCCATACCTATTAAATAAATAGCCATTGCTGAAATTGAAGATCCATAACGAATTGGCTCGAACCTGATTCCTGCCCACCTACAGCTGACGCGTCTCACGCCGCATTTTTCGTTTTCTGTCGCGACGCGTCGCCACAATTTGAATAAAAAGTGTTCCAATCGAAAACCCGAACCACCTTCTGTCTCTCTATCTTAGCCTTACACTCCATACCTACGTAACATGTCTATCATTTCCCTCCTCGGTATCAATGTTTTAAGCAACCCAGCCAGATTCACCGACCCCTATGAGTTCGAGATCACGTTTGAGTGCCTTGAACCGTTGAAGGAGGACTTGGAATGGAAGCTCACCTACGTGGGCTCCTCCAGATCGTATGTACAGCCAACCCCGGCTTACCCAGCAAATCCATACTAACCTCTAGCCTCGACCACGACCAGGAGTTGGACTCCATCTTGGTAGGCCCGGTCCCAGTGGGAGTCAATAAGTTTTTATTCACAGCTGAGCCGCCGTCGCCTGAGCTCATTCCCGCGTCGGAGTTGGTGTCTGTCACAGTCATTCTCTTGTCGTGTTCGTACGCCGGCAGGGAGTTTGTGCGAGTGGGCTACTACGTGAACAACGAGTACGACTCGGAAGAGTTGAGAGAGAACCCACCGAGCAAGGTGCAGGTCGAGCACGTGGTGAGGAACATCCTTGCCGAGAAGCCAAGGGTCACCAGGTTCAACATCGTGTGGGACAATGATGGAGCCGAAGAAGAGTTTCCTCCTGAACAGCCAGACATCGACTTAATGGACGACGAGGAGCAGTACGGCGCCGAAGAAGAGGAGGAAGAGGAGGAAGAGCAAGAAAAGCAAGCTGTTGTCGATGAGGACGATGAGGAAGACGAAGGTGCAGCCACAGAAGGAGAAGACGAGAAGATAGACGAGGATGAGGATTTAGCCGAAGATATTGACGACGACGAGGAGGACGAGGAAGACGAAGACGAAGCCGAGACGGTCAACACCCCGCGCGACGCCTCCCCGGATGCCAATGGCGACGCAAAGGCCCAAGTGTGAGATAGAGTAGTCTTTATATGTACAATAAACTAATGAAATAAAGATTAGCGCCAAAGGGATGAGCTTTGGAGTTTGTAAGTGCTGTTAGAGACCGATAGTATATATAGTTGACGCTTGGCTAGGTGTTTGAGCGTGCTACTTTCACACCAAGCCTATAGTGAATCTACAGGGTTTAGGAAACAAGTAACTTTCATTGGGTCTGACGACGTAACAAAGCAACTTTCTTTCTATCCAGGACCGTTTGCTTTTAAGTTTGGAAAACTAATAGCAACAAAAACAAAAACATATGCAAAACATTCATCATGTAAATCCGCTTTTAAGTTTTTAGAGGAAACTAATAACGGCAAAAACAAAAACATATGCGACAGATATGCGTCATAAAGAATCGAAGGATAAAATGGAAATGGAAATAAATGGAAAAGTGGGAATATAGTGGGTCGGTGCTACAACTTCGCGGAAGTGATTCTGATATATTTCTCACCAACCTGCTTGATCGCGCCAGCCTTTACTAAAGCGGTCTTCAAATCGTCCAAGAGGTCACTGATGTTTTCGATCCCCACGCACAATCTGATCAAGTCCTCTGGGAACTGTCTCTCGGCTCTGGTCTGGGCATCGATAGAGGCATGCGACATCATGCACGGCATGGAGATCAAGGAGTTGACACAACCAAAGGAAACGGCAATCCCAAAGATTTCGGTTGACTCGCAGATACCCGCGCTCAACTTGGTCGAGCCGGTTTCAAACGAAAGCACTCCACCGGATCCCTTGCACAATGACTTGTGCAAGTCGTACTGCGGATGGGACTTCAAGCCCGGGTACCTGACCGCAAAGCCGATATCCTCCAACCAGGTGGCGATTTTGACTGCGTTCTCCTGCTGTCTCTCGACCCTAAGAGCAAGGGTTCTCAAGCCACGCGACAACAACCAGCAATCGAATGGGGACAAGCCGCAGCCGGTGGAATTGATGACAAAGTATATTCTCTCAGCCAACTTTGGGTTGCGCACGGCAATAACTCCGGCCATGATGTCGTGGTGCCCGTTCAAGTACTTGGTGGCAGACTCGTACTGGATATCGACGCCCAAGTCCAAGGGGGTCATGTTGACTGGCGACATCATGGTGTTATCAAAGACAACCAAGCAGTCTGGGGCAACCCGGTGGGCGTGCTCAGTGATAGCCCTGATGTCGATGACCTTGATCAACGGGTTGGTTGGTGACTCCAAAAAGATCATCTTGATGTTGGTGTTGATCTTCGATTTGATCAACTCCGTGTCAGTGGTGTCGTGGTGGTGCACCTTGAGATGGCCGCTCTTGTTCAACGACGTCAACAAGCGGTGCGTGCCGCCGTATAAGTCATCGCCAGCAATTACTTCATCGCCGGGACTCAACAATCTGGTGATGACGTCGCCGGCACCCATTCCGCTGGTCACGGCGTACACCTGCTCTGCCTTCATGATTTTCGCGAGGTGGTTCTGGAGGACCGTTCTAGTTGGGTTTCCGGATCTGGTGTAGTCATATTCGCCCATATTGGTCAAGGATGGCTGTTTAAAAGTGGCGGACTGGTACAACGGCGCAACGGAGGCGTTGTATTGGTCGCCGCTTGGCGAGTACACCAACAGGGTTTCCACGTTGTAGGTTTTAGGGGACATGGCTGTTATAGTAGACAAGTATTCAAATCTGAGTATATTTGAAGAAAATACCTTTTCCAGCTTAGAGAGAGACTGATAGACTCTGAACTTTAGTTGAAAAACTTTTGAGCTCGGAGATCGGGCACTGCGTTACCCAGCCTTGAGGTATTACTCATACATGCGGAGCAAGAACGTGACCCGCCCTATCGTCTGTATGGTGCTTTATTCTGCGCTCTGGCCGCGTATTTGACTCCGGATACCGGGCATGCACGTAATCGTAACCGCACGTAATCGTAACCGCACGTGAGTTGCCGACACCGGTGAACAACGAGTTTCGCGAACAGAACGGTGTGCGAAATCTGACAAAGGCCTAACTGACACATTTTCTACATGAGTTTTAGTCGACCCTGTCATGCCATATCCTCGTTATAACCAGATATAAGTTAACCTTTTACTGGGCCTTTATGATTGAAAACAACCAACGCTTTGTCTGTCTACATGAAACTGAGATTACAGAATCGGTGCCAAAAACAATGCCTTACAGGTTATAAACGCGCACGTGAAAGCAAATACAACCTCTCTTTGGCGGTTAAGACTTCCAAGCCTATAGTAGGCAGCTAATGCCTCTGATATTAATAATATGGTTTGGAATTAATATTGGATTTGAACGGGATGAGAAATTGTGCGAGTCCGTTATCAGATTTTGTTTTTGGTACGCAGTAGCTTCTCAGCATGGTGGGTGCTTTTTGGTGTATTTAAGCTTCTCGTAGCAAGCCCTCAAACGTCCAATTTTGACAGATACAACACTCTCCGTGGCTTATGACGCAATCCAGTTCTATGGCCCAATTAGTGTGGGGTTATCATACTTTAATCCGTTCAAAGGACTATTAAAATGGCAATTTCCACTCCTACATTCATACAGAAGACAGCTTTCATTAGAAACAAAAAGGGTAGAAAAGAACTATATAGTGGAGGATGCTTCCCCACGATTAAATAATGCACATGATGGATGAATAAATAGTGGCATCCAGGGTCTGGGCCCATGCGGTTCCCGGTCCTGGTGTGTGGTAGAAACGGGACCCAGCGCGGCGCCGTTTTGGGTCGTTTACAAATCAGCTCTGGTCAAACTCCTGATGTCATTTGGCTCTTTGCTCAACAAAACTTTTGGTCCGGAAAATGGCTCACAGTCCTTGCGCCCGCTGACTGGACCGTATGGCAATGGCTTGCCGGCCTCGAAGCTCTTCAAGATCTCAACGGTCTTGGCGGCAGTCAAGTCCTCGTAGAAGTCATCGTTGATGGCGATCATTGGCGCATTAACACAAGCACCCAAGCATTCAACTTCGTGTAAGGTGAACAACTTGTTAGGGGTGGTCTGGCCCGGCTTGATCTTCAAGTGAGACTGGATGGCCTCCATGATGCTGTCAGAGTTGCACAACTGGCACGGAGTGGTGGTACAGACCTGGATGTTGTACTTACCCATTGGCTTTCTGTTGTACATGGTGTAGAAGGTGGCAACCTCATAGACTCTCATTGGCGGCATGTCCAACATCTTGGCAACGTAGTTCATGACGGAAATGGAGGTGAACCCCAACTGGCGCTGGCCCAAGTCTAACAAAGGCATACAGGCACCCTTCTTGTATTGTGGTGGGTATTTGGCAATAATCTCCTCGGCTCTGACGAGGTTCTGCTTGGAGAACTCGAAGGGGGTGTTTCTGTTGTCCTGCTCGGTTTCACGGTGGACGGAGATCATGTGGGAGCGCTTGGCCAACGCAGAACCAAAGGTTCTCGTAACGGACTGTCTGGCGAATAAACTGAGCATTGTGATGTGAAATTGTTCTACGCTATGGCTTGCTCGATTCAAAGCTTGGTCTAATATCAACAGGTTTGGCGCTTTGTGACATTTTCAGATTTTTCCCGCTTACATAACCCGCAGCAGTAACATCCAATTCGCTAACGTTGATTGGTTTTTCCACACTGAAAGGTCACGTGATGGAACCAGCTTGGATACTTAGTATTGTCTGGGTTTTGAAAAGCTTAGAGGAATATTAAAGAAAATAAACGTGTCGATTATTGTCATACATAGAGATTTTATGCTGGTATTAATGGAGCTAGTCGTAGATTCTGCCGTCAGAGGCGTCTGAATCTGGCATGCCTTGTCCGATTGATGAACGTCGTTCTAAACTAAGAAATTCGGAATTGGTGGCTTGATACAGCTGTTAAATGTCTAGATGATTTCCGTTGTTGGTGTAAGGCAAGCCTGGTGTCGCTCACATCGGACGGTGACGCTCTACGTTGGTTATTTCCCGTTTAGGCTTCGGGGTTCGACAATAATCAACTCATATCTCAGTTACCAATTAGATTTGTCATTCCGTTTGGTTTTTGGAGGCTCAATGTACAGCAATATACATGTGTAAGTAGTTAGGCCCATAGTTCGATTTAATCCACAAAATCTAATCTAGTTACAATCATTCATTAATCATTATACAGGGGAAACCTACAACCAAGCATGGTTGCCGGATTACCAGCCGTTCCATGCACACAATGACATCCTCTCTAATCATCAGTCTTACCAATTCGCAACGTTTAGATCCAAGCACCCTACGCGCGACAGCAGCAGAACAACTTCTGCCAGAAGCCCTTTTTCGTCTCCTCGCCGCGGTGGAAATCGCCATTCTCCTGGTAGTACGCGTCGTGATAGCCCTGCTGGTACTGTGGTGAGAGGCCCATGCTGCCGTAGTGGTTCGAAGGCGAAGCGGTCTTGGGCCGCGTAGAGCTGGGCGAGGCGCGCGGGTCGATCTGTTTCTGAGCGAATTTGTGCAAGTGCAGTTGCGACTGCGACGACTGGCGCGGCTTAACGTCACGCACGCGCTTCTGGGGCGGGTCAGGATTCCCATAACCATGCAAGTTTGGCTTCTTGTTCAACGTCAAGTCCCAGCCTCTACCGTTGTTCAAGTCCATCCAGTCATAGTACCCGTCATCGGCCTCGCCGAGCGATTCCAAAGCGAGATCCATAAGGCGCACCAAGTAGTCATAATCAGGGGTCTCTTCAAACTTGAGACTCCGTACGTTCGACAAGTACTCGGCAAACTGGATGGGCAAGCCGAAGCACAACTCGTTGATGGAGGTGTTGAGCTTCTTCTCACCAATCTTCTCGTACTTTGCCTTGTTCGTATTGGCCTTCAAGCCCTGCCATGGCAAGGAGCCCTTGAGGAAATAGAAGAACACGTGCCCCAAGCTCTCCAAGTCGTCGCGGCGCGACTGCTCGATGCCAAGGTGCGTGTTGATCGACATGTAGCGCGCGGTGCCGCTAAGCGCCTTCTTCTCCTTGTACGGAATGTGCTGTTTGGTGCGCAGGTCGCGGAATTGCTTCGCCATCCCAAAGTCCACCATGTAGAGCACGTCGCGGCTAGGCAGCTGGGGGTTCCCTACAAGAAAGTTGTCGGGCTTGATGTCGCGGTAAATCAAGTCGTACTCGTGGATCGCCTGCACGCGCCGGATCATCTGTTTCGCCAATAGACAGACAGTTTTCACGGAAAACTTGCGGCGGCACCAATCGAACAAGTCCTCTAGCGACGGACCCAACAAGTCGATAATCAAGATGTTGTGTGTTGAGCCATGGTGGCCGTAGTAGAAGCACTGGGGGATGCCTGGGGTGCCCGATAGGATACGGTACGCCTTGAACTCGTCTTTTAACTGTGGAGCGTCGCTCTTGCGGCTCTCAAACTTGATTGCCACAGGCGTGTTGTCAAGGAGGTTGACGCCCTCGAAGATGATACCGAAGGAGCCCTCGCCAATTTTGTGGCCCACCCGGTAGTGCACAGCAACGATGTTGCTGCTATTGGCCATGGCTGTTGTGTTCTGTGTATTAGGATTACTTAGCACTCAACCTGTTATCGTCCGGAGTAGCGTGAGCGTTGGTGTAGGCGTGGCACTTGTGCAAACCTGTTTTTTTTTTTTTCCTTGAGGTGCGAGGTTTGAGAGGTTTTTCGCGGAGGTTTTTCGTATCACGCCGTTGCTTATATACGCGGGAAAAGTCCTCTATAGGGGTGATTATGTCGGTGGGAATATCGTGTGATATTACAAAAAAGCGAGATTACCATATATACTAGCAAGGATGAAAAGAGGTCCAAGAGTTGGAGTAGGGTGTCTGTGACGGTAAAGAACGAACCAGAGACAGCCCTCGAGTGGTATATACAGCCTCCGTGTTCAGATGCGCCATTTTCTTCGTGCCTAGGCGTAACTTCCAGGTTTTAACTTGTCAAGCTTTATTGCAGCCCAGCCGTCCATTGAACTAACTATAGACTAAGCTCTTTTTGCCCCTTTGGGACCTTCTGCGTGGACTAACTACACTGATCTTTTCCGGGGCCGCGATCCGCTCTAAGTATATGTCACGTGATCTAAGCTTTCGTAGTAACCCGGCTATCACTCCGCCTCGTGAACGATATATAGGAGTGTATTTCTTGAGCAATGTTTATGAAGGTTATAGTTCTACGTGGTCTCACGGACAATATTCCGTTGGGGAGAGGTGGGGACGCTTCCGTTGTCATGCACTGC
Source organism: Babjeviella inositovora NRRL Y-12698 (assembly GCF_001661335.1). Lineage (NCBI taxonomy): Eukaryota > Fungi > Ascomycota > Pichiomycetes > Serinales > Babjeviella > Babjeviella inositovora. The sequence continues at coordinate 714,128 of NW_017566845.1, read as the reverse complement.
ATGGCTTACCCCACACGAGTGCGTCGACACTCCGCTGGACAGTTTAGCAAGCGAGGAAGTTGGGGTTATTAGTTTTAGATATTGTGGTTTCTCGCGTACTTTAGTATATCCCTGCTTGGACGATATTTTAAGCTAACAGTATTGGATCATGCAACGTTGTAAGCTGGGGTTTACTGAACTACGGACAAGTTAAATCTGGCTTATTCATATTTATCCACTATGTCAGCGTTTTGGAGCTAACCCACGTGTCCAGGGAGATGATACTTGCCGTTTCAAGTAGCCTTGGCCAAGGCAATATAGGCAGGCGATGCATGTTCGTAGTTCCGAGCCGGGTCAAAGTAATCACCGGCTCTGGACTCCAAGTACTCCAAAAAGTCCTCCAAGTGTCGGACTAAAATGCTGATGGATTGCGCATCCATCGAGGTCTGCGCAACGAGCCCAGGCATGGAGACCAATAATCTCAACAAATGCTCGCCGCCGTAAATCGACGAGAACTCCTTGGCCACCGTCCCTTTCTTCTTCCCCTGGAGCTTCTTGGACTCTTTTAAATACAGTTGTCTCTCGAACCGGTACAACAAGATAACACCTATTGACCTGTTGAAGTATAATTTGAGGCCAGATATCGTCTCTTCGATTAAATCGTAGTCGAGGAGCGGATTTGTGTTTGCCCGGTCATGCTTGCCTCTTCTCGCTTTCTCGAGCTTCTCTTTCTGGTGGTTCTTGTAGTCGGTCAAGATCGAATCCACGGAGTGTTCGGCGGGCAAGAGCAACAATTTGTGGTTCTTGGTTACACTTTCCCAGTCGTCGACCAAGATCTTCTTGATCTTATTGGGGACCGCGATCTGGACTTCCGGTCTCTTCAAAAACTCATCTTCGGTCTCTAGCGTTGGATCGGCAGTCGTTCTGGCACGCTTCTTCGAAGGCTCCTGCGAAGACGAGGCTGAGCCATTAGCAGAGCTGTTTCCAGTGGATGCGCCTCTCTTCAGGCCTCTACCAGCACTGCTAACAGAGGTTGAGTCGGTTTTGGATCTCTTCTCCACCCTGGCGGCTTCAATGGCGGCTCTCCTCAAGTCTTTCTGGATCCCTAGGTTTTCGGGGTTAATTTCCAAGACCCGAGTGGTGTCTACCCATTCATCCCAGGTTTTCTTCCAGCCGTTGTAGTGGAGGTAGTACGACGTCTGCTTGTGGAACTGGGGAGGTAGGTCTGATTTTGCGATGGGGGTTTGGCCTTCCTTGGTTTCGATGTATGTTTTGTCAGCCTGGTGGAGTTTCAACACCTTGGCTTCGTAAAGGAGCGGCCCATGGTACGCCAAGCATCTGGTGTTTATCTTTATTGGGGTGGGAGTGGCTTTGGGGTACGACATTGCTCGTTTATGCCAGGAAGGGGGGGGGGAATCAGAGATATGGTTCAGTAAAGTAAGCTTAGGGCGGATGAATAGCAAGGTGTTGGTGTAAAAGTCCAAAATATTCAGAGTTTAATGTAACGTCCACTTGGGATATCGATCAAACCTCAGCCGAAGAAAACAGAACAGGACATGATTCCAAATTTTCGCGTCAGTCTGAGGGAAAAAAAACTGTCAATCGCGTTCCGGGAAAAAATAGCCAAATATGTGCGCCACAGCCAATCCCGCTGGCTTTCTGTCCTTATTTCCTTTAGATGGTTGAGATTGTTATCTTGGGTTAGTTTTGTTGAGGCTTTTATCCACCTTGATTGGCTTTACTAGTGTTACTTTTGCAGGTTTTAGATAACGCTATGTTCGTGTCGCTTTTCGCGTAAATGAGTCCAATTCTGTTTTATAGATATAGCCCCATGATTCAGCCTCATGATTCTTCGTGGTGAGAGTTTTCCTAATCCGTGATCTATCAGGCGCCGGGTCAGAATCTGGCCGAATAGATACGTGCAAACTTTCACGTTAACCACGACACTATTGACATGTGTGGGCATTATAACGGTGCAATAGTGGATACTCAGGATTGCTCTGCTCCTAAACCATTGTCTAAGCAAAAAAAGAAACTATAAGCTGTCCTACCTTTTAAATCCATGCGGGATGAATCATAATTACCTGGCTCATGACCAATGGGTTTTTATGGAAGCTAAAAATAAGTTACGAAGTGACGGCATATTCTGGTCAAAATCAATAAATTTTAAATAAAAATATATTTGTTTATATACCTTATATATCTTAATCAGAGTAATATATTTATAAAGAAAATGTAGTGGATATATACGTATATGTAGATAAACAGTGTATATAGCCAATAATATTATAAATATTTGAAATATAACTCTACACAAAGTTCCTAAACCTATCTGTATTCAAATTAGAATCAATTGATCAATTTTTGTCAGTATATATCCATTGATGAATGTATTCTTATAAAAATCAACATTTATCAATAATAATAAACGTGCCGAAGTTACATCAACTGAGTATGGAAAGTTGCAAAAATCTTTTTGCATCCAATACTCGGGGTGGCCAAGTTGGCTAAGGCGCGGGACTGTAATGTTAAATTGAAATCCTGAGATCGGGTGTTCGAATCACCCTTCCGAGATATTTTTTTAAATCTCAAATGCGAGCGCGCTTATATTAAGTCTGTGACAATTACTAAGCATCTCGCGGTGGAGGGGCAAGAGCCGTGGGGGTCGGCATATGCAGAGAAGAAATTTCATTTCAGGCGCGATCCGCCTTATCTATAAAGGGTTTCGGAGTTTTTCAACCCATTACAATCTAGTTCCTTTCTTCAAAACCACAGCAAATATGTCCGTTAAAGATAAGGTTTTATTTATCGGTGACTTGAACAAAGACCTCCAGGAGTACAAGGATTTCAAGGCCAAGTACGAATGCATTGACTACGCCATCACCGAGTTATCTAAGGAACAGGTGTTCCAGGATTTCCGGGAAAAGTTCCAGGATGTCAAGGCTATCTACGGCGCGTGGCTCGGTTTCATCACAATAGGTGGTTTTAAGGGTGAAGTCGCTGAAAAGTGCATTACCCCCAGCTTGAAGGTGGTATCTCTCTGTTCTGTTGGCCACAACGACTACGACGGCGACAAGTTGGCCTCCAAGAATGTCATCTTGACAAATGTCCCTGCCCTGTATACCGGTGCTGCCGATAAGGTTGCTGATTGCGTATTGTATCACACGCTCGAGTCTTTCCGCCACTTTCTGGTTTTTTCTCAGTCTTTGAACAGTGTCAAGCACGTGAACGGCTCCAGAGCCATTCTTAACAGTGATGAGTTCAACTCTGAGACGGGTAGCGTGATTAAATCTGAGTTTAAGGGCTACTGTTTCGGCCAGCAATTCGGTGGCAGGGCCGTCAAGTCCCCAAGAGGACACCATGCTGTGATTGTGGGTTTCGGTAACATCGGGCAAGCCATCGCCGATAGACTTAGCTCTATCGGGATGAAGATCTCCTATGTCAAGAGGGAAACGTTGTCCGAGGCTGAATTGGCCCGATTCAACTACCCGATTGAACACATTTCCTTTGAAGAAGGGTTAAAAGTTGCTGATCTCCTTGTCTTTGTTGTTCCAGGCAGCCCTGAAACCACTCACATGTTGAACGAAAAGACGCTAGCGCTCACTAAACCGGGTATCAAGATCATTAATGCCGGCCGTGGGACTGCCTGGGACGAAAAGGCCGTGATCAAGTACTTGCAGAACGGTCACATCTCCCACGTTGGTATGGATGTCTACGAACATGAACCAATGGTGGAACCAGAATTGTTCAACAGAACCGGTGACGTCTTTTTAACTCCGCACATCGGGAGTTGCACCATGAGCACCTGGAATGAAACCACCATCCACGCGTTGGCTGAAATCGATCGCGTTTTACAGGGTCAGGAACCGGAAAGCAGAGTCAATTAGAGCACATGGTTTCTCTCTGTATTACCAATTTCATAAATTAAGACATCGTGTAGGAAGATTTGCATTTTACCACGTACAGAGAGGTTCATATTCGGGGCAGCAGGTTGCTAAGGGTGACGGAAAATTAATTCCAGTTTGTAAAGCATCTCATCCCAGGGGCTTCTAGGCGTAAAATCCGTCTTTCTAGCGAATAGTAGCCTCGGAATACAGTACTTGAAACCTTGACAACTTTCAATAAGTCAAAGAGGTACAAAACTGGAGCTATGGCTATGATCGAGCTCAACCCAGGGTATTGACCTTCGCGGAGAGTTGGGTTTCCGCCGAAGTAGATAGTCCCGCTATCGAACTATGAACCTTTATTAGAGATCGCTTGCCGTGCCTGCCAAAAATACAGGGGTTATACAAAGTGTTTTAAGAGGAACAAAGGGCTGAAAGTTTCTCTGAGATTGATCGTAGGATTGGCGCTGTGGCTCAGCTGAGCCGCACCTCTAACACAAGTTAAATGTCATAACCAGTATGCATCCGCTGTATTCTTCCTAATGGGAAGGCTAACGCGAGGCAAAAAGCGTGGGGGTCGTACTGCACTTAACACGAAAAAATACTGAAACCCCCACCCGATGCACTTGCACGTTCGCATTTATCAAACTATATAAGGCACCTTACCTCAGTTTGATACCACTCCGGCCCTTTCTGCTTCTGGCTACTCGCTATACGAAATATATTCCGCAATGACCGCTGAAAACAACAAACTCCAGGTGTTGGCCGTCGGGGACATTTCCAGCACTACCCCGGAATACCAAGAATTTTCCAAAACCTTTGAGGTCATTCATTACAAGTTGCTGACCCGTGAGGTTTTTATTGCTGATCTTAAGGAGAAGTTCACCTCCATCGTTGCCATATGGCTTGACCACATAGGGTTCTATCAAATCGGAGGTATTCCATCCGATTTGCGCGACGCGTTCCCGCAGACCTTAAAGGTGGTTTGCTTGAGTTCTATCGGATACGGTGAATACCACGGCGAGGAGTTGCGGGCAGAAAGGGGCATTATTTTGTGTAACAACCCGGCGCAGGTTGCCATTGAGCAGGTTGCCGATGTGGCGTTATACCACGTGTTGAACGCTTTCAGATACTTGAATCTCATGGAAACCCAGTTGAGAACCACAAAAGATTGCTTTGCTTCGAGAATCCAAGTCAACTCAGACTCCTGGAACAATGAGATTGGCTATCCAAACTTCTTGTCAGCAGAAGAAGCGAAGGCCAAGACATTCTCCTACGGCCACTCTGTCGGGGGACGCCGGGTCATGACGCCAAAGGGGAAGCATGCTCTTATCGTCGGTATGGGCTCGATCGGCTCGGAATTGGCCAAGAGATTGATGACATTAGGGATGTATGTTCACTATATGAAGAAGTCCGGCCCTATCGGAGCGAAGGAGGCCGCTGAGATTTCGTACTATGGCAAGCCAGGGAACAATGCTGAATTGACTTACCACGAAAGCTTCGAGAGCTTCGCGGCGGAGTGCGATATCGTCATCAACTGTTTGCCCCAGATGCCAACTACGAACCACTACTTAAACGAAAAACGCATCAAAATGTTGAAGCCTGGCTGCAAGATTGTGAATGTTGGGAGAGGTAGCACCATTGACACTGAAGCGTTAATCACCCACGGTTTGAAAACTGGTCATATTACCTACTTCGGCACCGATGTCTATGAAAAGGAACCGGTTGTTCAAGAGGAGTTGACCACGAGATATGACGTATGTATTACCCCGCATATCGGTTCGTCCACCATTGAAACTATCGAGACTGCGGCGTTGCAGTGCATGGATAACATCAAGAATGTGGTTTTGTATGGGGGCAAAGGTTATACCACTGTGAACTAAAGGCATTTTTAGAGCATACCGTACGTGAAAGAATCTAGACCCGTATACAAGTAAGGAGAACACAAAGTGAAGAAAACATGGCAAGTCTTAAACAAAACCAAAAATGTAGCGCATATCCAAAATCAGACAAGCAGTAACCGTGCTTAATGGCTTATGACCAGACACCAAAAAGCGCTAACACTGGCAGTTGGGGCCGGTCCAAACAATCTTCGTGGCGTTACACATATTCCAGACGTATGAATAACAATCTTTAACTTCTTTTTTTTTTTGCTAATTAAACATGTGTATAAATATTTTGAGACTCAGGACCGGAACATGGAATGCTGAACTGCGAGAGAAACAGAGTAAAATGGGAGGAATGAATTATATGGATATAGAGATGACTCTGGCGAAAGGCTCAAGCTTGGGAGCAAAACCCTTAGTGGTGGTGAGCATCTGGGTTACCGATGAAGTTCAACTTGTAAACGGAACCACATTCCCAGCATCTACCTTCTCTCTCAACAGTTGGCTTCAACCACATGATTGGGTGAGAGCCAGCTGGAGAGCCAGAGCAACCAACGTAGCGGTAGTCATCGAAGGAATCAATGACAATTGGGTCGGCCATGGTACCAGTTCTGGTGTCATCCAACGGTGTTTGGTCAAAGACATCGATACCTTCCAACTTACCCAACAATTCCAATCTTTCCAAACCGGTAGCCTGCTCCAAAGAGGTCGGAACAGTACCCGGCTGGGCACCTGGGCCGATCAAGTCATCAGCAGTCTTGAGGTCAGACAACTTCTTGTAGCCAGCTGGCACCTGGCGGACAATAGAGGTGGTGGTGAATTGTCTTGGCTGGATAGCACGCAAGACTGGGGCACGTAAAGATCTGGCAAACATCTAGAAGGGGGGGTTAGTATACACAATCTATTTGAGGTGTCAGGAGAGAGGGAGGGCCGGCAACGTTAGAGGCAGCCTTGTAGACTGCCAAAGACAATGTTTAAAGAAAACAGGAATGCTCATTGGGGAGGACACCAGCTTCGAGAACGATTGTCCCTTGAAATGGGCAGGACAGTCCGCGTGCTCCATGCACGATTATCCCTGTGGTTGCTTTAGCAAGGATCAAAAAGCTCAGATACAATGTAGAGCACATTAATTGGACAACAGCACCGCTATCGTGGAGGGCTCGGTGGTTAGATGGTTATCTGTACACAACAGCGGCGCGTCTTTCCAATGGCGATTTCTAAGTAAATGCCTTTGTATTATTGCCATAGGAGAATAGACAAGAATTTAGATATGCGCTATAAGTGGAGGTCATGCTGGGGTGCCTCATGGACTCATTCTTGGAGATTTTGGGACATTCAAACACCTGTTCAATCAAGGCTTATAGCCGCTCCCCTTTCTCTCTGTACCATCTCTCTTCTCCTGTAACACCGTTCTTTGTCAAAAACATACTATGAATATGTGAAATGTCTATGTTTTGGTGATATTACGAGGAGCTAGACAGGGACGTTTCGTTAATATAACGCTGCGTTCACCGCATTTTTCGTCTTTGGCAAGCGAATCGGCTCACTTTTTAGAGGGCCAGCGCGCATAACCACCATTCTGCTCATAGTAAAGCTTCCTAATGCTAGTGTTATTTCACGATCGGTGGTTGGTCGATTGAGAAAGGGAGACTTAGTCACCTGACTGGTCATGTGACTAATAAAAAAGAAATCAATTTTGTAGATTTTTAGTTTTTCCTGCACGTGATCAGAGGCTCGTGTATGGCACCTGACATCACGTTTATCCTGCACTAGGGCTTGACCAAATCCGGGTTTTAGTGACTGCGAAACTTTGAAAAACGAAAAGCCTCATTTTCCGTAGTTTCTGCATACGCAAATTTTCGTCGCTCACTGGGACTGGCGGACGAATATTATCCTGCGATCTTGGAAAATTTTCTCTATGTCTGTCCCTAACTAGCACGCACATCGAACAAGCCTTTCCGGATTCGGCCTAGCTACTGCCAGAAACCAATTCTGGTACCACGAGCCCTGCCTGCTGCCCTCCTCCTTTCACTCTACTGAATGTTGTATGGTAGCGCCGATTGTGTGAGCGAGCACCCGACCGCTCAGGTGTGAGAGACAGACACCTAAATAAAAGTACTTCTCCGCTTAGGCTATCTTGAACGTACTAGTAGTTTTGAAATTATACATAATTAGGTATGTAATCGGTGTACCTATAATGACCAGCGGAAGATATCCAGATGCGACCAAGAAGCAAACAAAGCCATTTCCGAGTGGAGGAGCCACGATGAAAAATTTCACCTGAAAAAAAAAGTCGACGCCTTACGTTGTTAATTGGACGTTTTGCGACCGATTCGAATTGAAGCCTTGTCCCTTCCGAATAGCCCGTTCATCGTCCGAGGTTGAAATTTTTTTCTCGATTCCCATAAGGATCCACACCTACCCAAGCTTCGTATCCGGTGATCTTTTGTCTCATTACCCAGGCCAAACGAACTGTTACTAACTATCTCTAGTCAACATGCCAAAGAAGAGAGCTTCCAACGGTCGTAACAAGAAGGGTAGAGGTCACGTCAAGCCAGTCAGATGTGTCAACTGTTCCAGATGTGTCCCTAAGGACAAGGCCATCAAGCGTGTCACCATCAGAAACATGGTTGAAGCTGCCGCTGTCAGAGATTTGTCCGAAGCCTCTGTCTACGCCGAATACGCTTTGCCAAAGTTGTACAACAAGTTGCACTACTGTATCTCCTGTGCTATCCACGCCAGAATTGTCAGAGTCAGATCTAGAGTTGACAGAAGAAACAGAGCTCCACCAACCAGACAAAGATTCAACAAGGAAAAGAAGATCTCCCCAGCTGATGCCGCCAAGAAGGCTGTGTAAGCTGTGCAAACATTAGTTTTGTATAGTTATCTTATTTAGGGCTTTTTTCTCTTTCCACCAATGTTATGAAAATTTATTTAGAGCGGAAAACACTTTCAAACTGTATGGTATACGTTGGATATATCGGTTAAGCACGCGTGATGCGGATGATTGGCCAGGTATTAGCATGCACACACGTTCAGGGACTTATCTTTCAATCTCTCTTGTAGGTTTACCGCCCCCGCCGTCCCACTCCCGCTGGTTGCGTTATTGCCATTAGCGCCATCTAGAGTAAGGACTTCGAACCGATCTGGCGGTATAAGATCCGGTATGACGGCGTAAAATATCTCGTGAATATTATAATTCGTCTTGCAGCTTGTGAAGTAGTGTGGGATGGCATTTTTGTGGCAGAATTCTGCCACACCGTTGTTATGTGTAGCTGTCGAGTCAGAAAACGAGGTGTGACCCTGCGAAGGACTCTCAGAGTGGTCTATGCTTTCAACGACCGCACCTAAGGAACCACACGCCCGCTCTGTTTCATTCGCCTTTTTAGCGGCAGTCGAAGCACTTGCTGGGTCATGGTTATTAGTCTCTTCAGCCTCAGTCTCTTCGGTTTCGGTCTCTTCGTTCCCATTGCTGTCATCAATGAGCACCAAATCCAACTTATTACCGCATACAATTACCTGAATGGTTTCTGCATGAGACTTCAACACATCCACCCAATACTTCAACCGGCTCTCAGACTTTTCGTAGTCGGGATCAGACACATCATACAACAACACTGCAAAGTCTGCATTACGGTAGTACATGGGGATTAGCGATCTGTACCTTTCTTGACCAGCAGTGTCCCAAATCTCGTACTTCACTACCCGGGGCGATGCGGCATCGAGGGATTCTAGCGCTTCGCTTCCGGGTGGAGTGGGCAAATTGACGACCTTAGTAATGAAGGCAGCACCGATGGTTGCTTCAATTTGGGAAGCACTGAAGGTGTTTCGCACAAAACGGTGAACAAGGGAGGACTTGCCAACAGCGGAGTCTCCCAAAAGAACGAGCTTCACCAGTGCGAACTGGGTAGACATGGGGGAGGTTGGTCTTGTTGTGGGGTGAAGGTTAGGGGGATTTGGGAAATACGTAGATTGGATATCAACCAATATATACAAGTGCTCCGAGCAGGCCTTGAATTTGCGAATATGTTCCTTAACTGATAAATAAAGGTAGATGATCTGATAGCGACGGTATGTGTAGATATCGGAGGTCACATAAATTTTGACAAGATGCAGGAGAGATACTCTCCTCGCTTCCACCTGCAATTGGAACCAGCTCCCCCGGTTGTGACATCAAGCGGGGTAAAAGTTGGGACTGTAATTTGTATTACTCATTACTAATTTATTGAACGGATCAGCTTAAAAACTAAGTATTCGGATGATAATTCCAAGAATAAAAAGAGTTTTCAGCCAAGGATGGCCCTAAATACCTGCTATTCGTATCTGTTAGTATTTAGTGTCGCTCTTCAGATTTACAGTTATACCTGGATTACACTGCCCTAAAATGAGACCCCCCCCCCCCCCCCCCCGTAACAAACAGAGCGTATTCAGTGAGACCCCGTAACAAAAAGAACATGTTTAGTGAGATGCCGACAGTGAATTACCCGTTGTACGAGACCCCGTCGTGAGGTATCTAGGGCCCTGCAATCCGGACTATACACCTAAGTGTTGCAGCGCCTTAACTTCTCCTATGACGATAATTACCACATAAGGTTGTTGGATTTCACCACGCTTCGGACCCCTGGTTCAGTATGGCTTACGATACCAACGTCACGCTTACAGCCATCGGTTGGCTACTGAAATCGGATTAAAAAAAGCTAGTAAACAAGAACTAAAGTCGTCAGGAAATACCAGCAGCTTGCTACAAGGTGCTGAAGATGTACAAGTTGTTGGTAGCCGCAATGGCAACGGAGTTTTCGTGCGGGTGCCAGCTGGCGTGCAAGATACTTTTCTTGAAGTCGATGGTCTCGAAGTCCATGTCCTTCTTCATCATGCCGAGGGTGCCGTTAGCATTCATGGAGAGGCGGTTCTTGACACCCGGGCGTGCCTTCGTATAACCCACCTTCTTGGTCTTGAAAGCTGACTTGTCCGCCTGGAGCACAATGACGTCATCTTCAGGAGCGGCGCTACTGGCGGCTGTACCCGACACGGCGTTGGGGTAGATCATGAAGTTGTTGTTGTAGGACCCGGTCATGATGGAGTCGTTGTCGCCGCCGAACTGGACCTCGAACTTATCAAAGATCGCGTCGTTCTCGTACGTGTCGCAGAGGCGGTCTCGCAATTGCTCGTGGATGTTGATGACCTTGACAGGCTCGCGCTCCATGGCCACGTCCCAGATCTTGACTGTCATGTAGTCGCGCGACACAATGTATTTGCCGTCGTGGCTGAACTTGACATCCAGGATCGACAGCGTGATCTCCGTGAAGAAGTTGTGGTTGGTAGGGTCCGTGTACTCCTCGTAGATCTTCGCATGGCTATCGCAGAGCGAGTTCTCGCGCATGTCCGCCAATTTGATGGTGCCCTTGGACAGTGAGTACATAAAGAGGTTGCACGACTGGGGGTGGAACTCCGCGCACGTGATGACTTCCGTCAATTCCTCCATGTTTGCCGGCTTGATATCCACAATATTGAACGACTGGTCCGAGATGCCGAGATTCCACAAGTTGATGCGTAAATCGTCGGACGACACAAAGGTCTCGCCGTCGGAATTCACCGAGATCGAGTTGATGTGGTACGCGTGCGCGTTGCTGTATATCTTTTTCGGCTGCGCGTTAATGATCTTGTCGTGCACGGTTAGCTGCGGCAACTTCAATGCGCTCATCCGCAACGCTTGCTGCTTCGCCTGCTGCTGCACCGCGGATAACGCGGCCGGCGCGCCGTGCTCGGAAAGGTTGTTCTCCGCCACCACCTTTATCTGCTTCTCCGCCACCTTCCACAACTTGATGGTCTTGTCGTTGGTGGACAAAAGTGACAAGGAATTACCCGACGTGTTCAACCATTTGATTTTGTTGATCTTTTCTTCAATCTCGAGCGACTTGAGGTAGTCGAACTCCGCGTCATGGGATTGGAACTCCGTGTAGAACTTGTACTCACAGTTCCTTTTGCTGCCATTCCGCTCAAAGAGCACCACTCTCCCACCCTTGTCGCCTGTAGCGAGATAATCACCGTTGCCGTTGAACTCGACTGTCGAGATGATGTCAGCCTCGGTGATCGTTTCGATGTCGCCCTTGTCACCGAAACACTGGCTGAACTTCCATGCTTCTTCCGACATGGCTGGTGTATATGTGTAGTTGTGTGATTGTCTTGTGGCTGTATTATGCGAGAAGCGCTAAAATACGGAGATGGTTTATTCAATCGCAAGTATTGGCAATTGGTGATGGTGCTAGGCGGAGAGAGCGTGACGCCGACTAAAAATTGGCTCACTTAGCAAGGAGAAAATTGAGGAGAACCAGCATGTCGCATTGGCTTATGTAAGCGCGAGTGTGGGTTTGTCATGATAAGCGGAAAGGCACGTGCGTGATGAGGTCTGGGGGATATGGAGGTGTCCGTGGAATTTAACTTTATCGACAATGGGCCATAAAGGGTATGAGTTTATCTCATAAATCGGAAGGAGCTTACACAACCGCCCCTGTTTCGAATTCGGAGAGACCTTTTGAGTTTGGGCAGTGCCATGTAAATTCCCCAATAGCTTCTGTTTGTACTATTGGCATCGTGTTGCACCAAAAAGGATTGACTAAATTTAAAACGAGATATAGCGAGAAAACGCTCCTCACTTTTTTTTTTTTTTTTTTTTTTTGGCTTATAACGCCATCTTACAGAATTCACGTGGAACCCATTTCATTTAATCTTGCCGAGTTCGTCTTTCAGGTCGCTCCAGTATTTTACATCTGGCATCTCTACAAGTTCTAGGTCCCTCCATCTGTATTAATACCTAAAAATCAAAGCTCAGTCCTCAGTTCCTAGACGCACCTAGAAAGCACAAACATCGCTCTGGCCTCGTCTTGTAAGCTCTCCAAGGCTCGCTACACCATCTTCTCCGACATCACCTGCTTCACCGGCTCACTTTCGTGAATATACAACCCGTGCTCCTGGATGTACCGTATTACCGAGTTGGGCAACAAGTACTGCACGCTCATGCCCCTTCGCAAAAACAACCGGATCTTTGTCGAGCTGATATCATTATAAATCAATTGCTTAATCACCAACACGTTCCGCCGGTGCTCGTACATGATATCGTGCGACAACAAGAACGATCTAACGTCACTCCCGGTTCTTTCGACGATCAAACACCCGTAGCGGCCCAAGATGTGGTGCACGTCAGCGTCGGCCCACACGTCGGGCTCACCGAACGACTCGATGAGATCACCGCCTGCGAGCAACATGATCTTGACCGCCTTGCGCTCGCCGTTCTTTCCGGCAATACCGCCCCGCTTCACATTGATCTCTTCGTTGAAGTGGTCCAAAACAAGCGCTGTGCGCTGGTATGTCGGCTGCAACGACTCCCACGCGTCCACCATGAGCCACGACGACGTGCGCTCACACGCTAACTCACACATGCGGACTCTGTGAGTCGACGACGCCAAGCCGCGTTTCTTGTAGTTGTCGGAAACGGGCGAGAAATAGCCCCCGATGACCTCGAATTTTGTCTGCTCACGCACTGCGTCAATGGCCATCTCGAACATGCGCAAATGCAAGTACGTGATCGGGGAGAAAGACCCACACGCCACAATTACCAACGGGTGCTTTGAGGGGTCGTTCATCCGCGTGGCAAAGCGATGATCTGGGAACTGGTAACTGTGGAGCTCATTGGCCTGGCGCTGCACGCCATGCGGCACCTCCTCCAAGTCCGCGATCTGGTACGAGTGAACGCGCGGGAGCGTGGGCATGTTGAATCCCTTGTGCACGCTCTCATCGCCAAAGTCGCTGTTGCGGTCCTCGGTGTCAAAGTAGGTGTTGGTGAGCTCGGGGCGGGCTTCCAATTCCTGGTTGATCCCCGATGAGTCCTCTGCGCAGATAAAAACGGGTTCGTCCTCGTCAACGGAGCCCAGAGACGAGTCTGAGTTCAAGTCCGTCTCCGCCATGGGGATTTTCGCAGACAACTTGGGTCTGGAGAACGACTTTTGCGACGAGCGGCGGCTTTCGAGCAGTGGGTGCGGTGACGGTGCGTCCATGGCCGAGCCCAAGTCTGCTAACACGAACGGGCGGTTGATAGGAGGCGTGTATGGCACGCGAGACGGCGGTACTGGCGGTGGTTGTGGAAGGTGCATCGACGGCGGCGTGAAGTTAGGATCGTTTGTAGGGTCCATATTGTGTTTCGGGTCTGGTTATGGCAGGACAGCTATAGAAGTGGGTATGGTGCTTTTTATGGAAGTGAGTACGGAAGCTAAGATGGCACTTGGAAAGGCAGCGGTTATACCGGGGAATGTAATTAGTGTATACCAGGAGGCAGGGCGTAGCAATGGCTGCAAAAGGGTCACAAGTATCTGTTACCGGTAATTCGATTTGCGTGAGAGCTAAGCAAAGTATTTGGTTTAGTGTATACAAAATAAAATGTTTAATGCGCAAAGCGCGTAGGTTTTATGGATGCGCATTGGTTATATACGATTTTGCATTTCGTATCATCTGACGTTGCACGGCCACAGGTTTTGCTTTTCGGGTGTGTGCCCAGCGGTCTGAATGGGGAAACCGGTCCGTGGGGCTATTAGGCGCGACCCGGGCTTGCCTCGACGCCACAACAATGTTATTTACAACACCGAGAATATATCATGGGTCGTAGCCTAAATGCATTATATAACAGAGTTATAGCCGAAGTCAGTAGTATCTACAATGAGGCGCGAGACTTTAGGAACCAGGTGTGATTTCTGTGTCAAAGCAGAAAAGTGCGGCAAAAGTAGCATATCTGGTGATAGTAAGGAAACGTCTTCAAAGACAAGATAAATAGGCTTGTCTCGTTTATTTTTTTTTTTATTTTCTCTTCATTACCCCTCATCGGTGAAAACAGAGAAGCAGCGCGACTCCGGGGGTGGGGTATGTGGCGTTGTCTGCGTCCGGACCGAAAATCATGTACACGAGGGGCAATTTCACACAATCGCTCCCACCATTTACTGGACAGACATGGCATCATTCATCCCGAATACAGTTTCTCTCTGCTTGAAACCAAATTCTCATCTTGAATCATTCTTGCGGGGATTAGGTGAGAGGGACTTCGTCTACGGTATGATTCACATATACAAAGTATACAGACCATTACTGAGCTCGATCAGCGCCAAGTTGGCGACTTCAGAGATAAGGTTTTTTTTGTTTTTTTTTTCAGCAGTTGACGGTGGATCTCACTAATTTAGGGGCCCTCAAAGTTAGCCACGCATCAGTCTAGCCCCATTAGGTAGGGGGCCATAGGAAGCTTGCAGATTCTAACTTAAGCACGTACGGTAGGGCAAATAATCGTTTTCTTAGTAAGCCGGGGCTTACGCGTATTTATAGAGCCGTAGCTCGGTTATCATGCAAAATCACAGCTGAGAATTCACGAAATTCATTACGTATGAGGCTCAGAGATACGGTGCCTTGTTTAGGTATGATTGAAGATCTGCCTCGTCCTTAATCAGCCACCCAAAGAAGTCAAAGTAAACCAACATGATACCTTCAGTAATTATCCACAAAAATAAAAATCAAGTTAGATATACACCGTATACGGTCTATTCAAAGGTATTCGGACCGGTCGCTCAGCTATGCGTGCGCCCACCACATCGGCAAAAAGTCAACCACAGCTTATATGCCGACATGCCAAATGCGATGCGCAAACACCCATCAAATCATCTAGTCTCTCCATACGGCCTTGTTCATATCGCGGTATCCCAGACACTGTTCCTGTCCTACCTCAAACTTTTAAGTAGTCACTGACGCGTTC
Source organism: Babjeviella inositovora NRRL Y-12698 (assembly GCF_001661335.1). Lineage (NCBI taxonomy): Eukaryota > Fungi > Ascomycota > Pichiomycetes > Serinales > Babjeviella > Babjeviella inositovora. The sequence goes on along the minus strand of NW_017566845.1, from coordinate 698,595 downwards.
ATCTTAATTACGCTCCCAGCCAATCGCCATGTCAGACAAATCCCTTCCGGTGGAAAGCGAGACGCCGCTGGCTATTCCCCAGAACGTCTCAATCGCGCCACAGGTACAGTCGTCAGCATCTCACACGCAGTCGCTGCAAAAGACGCTCCCGCCGCAAGCCAAAGCCGCCACCTCTGCTAATGCGAAAGCAGGCAGTTCTGTAGCTACCAAAACGGTGCCACCGACAGCTAAACCCGCGCCCGCGGCTGCTGCCCCTGCGAAACCAAAGACAGGCTCCCAGTTCTCCCAAGAGGATCTCAACCGCATCGTGCTTGAGTATCTCAATAAACAGGGCTACCACAAGACTGAGTCCATGCTTCGCTACGAGTCCTCTGGCAACCCCACCGCACAGGGCCCCCCTATCACTCCCGCTAACACCGCCATTGTCAAGAGGACCGCGGCCGAAGCTGCTGCGGCTAGCGCTGCGGTGAAGAGGGCCGAAGATGACAAGCGCATGGAGATGGATCCAGAAATCTACTACCGCGCGTACCGCATGCTCCGCGGCTGGGTCGAAACCTCGTTGGATCTCTACAAACCAGAGCTCACACGCGTGTTGTACCCCATCTTCATCCACTGCTTCTTGGAGCTCGTGTCCAAGCACCACGTGAAAGAGTCCAAGGCATTCTTCGACAAGTTCAGCGAGGACCACGCAATCCTCCACGGGATCGAGATCCAGAAGTTGTCCGGGATCTCCACCACCGACCACTTGCTGGAAAACGAGCTCGCGCAGGCGTTCAAGCTGAACCGGTACCGCATTGTGGTCTCCAAGACGTCGCTTAACCTCTTGTTGTACTTTTTGCACGAAAACGAAGCCGTGGGCGGGGGGATTTTGATCAGAATCATCAACCAATACTTAGAGCCGAGTATCGACTCCACCTCTACAATCGACAGTGCTAAGAATGACCAGCCAGGTGAGCTAGACCCGGAGGAGGGCATCTTGGGAATCACGGGGGTGGAGGAAATCGATACCTTCAACTCGCAGAGCGTCAAGTTGGGCAAGTTACCGATGGATCCAGAGTTTGCAAAGGAGGTGGAGGCGGAGTTGAAGGATAAGGACGACAAGAGCCCAAAGGTCAACGGCAAGACGTTGGTCGAGGAGTTCAAGGAAATGACAAAGGAGGAGGAAGAGCCGAAGGAGAACTTTGAGTCTCCGTCCCGGGAGATTTTGCCGTTGCCCGTGAAAACGGCGTACGACTTGAAGCGCGAGATTTTGTCCGTCCAGGACTCTCGGGCCAAGATCAACATCGACTCCATCCAGGCCACCGCGCCGTCCGTGTGCATGTACACGTTCCACAACACCAACAACGACATGAACTGCTTGGAGTTTAACGACGACTCGACAATGGTTGCAGCTGGGTTCTCCGACAGTTTTGTCAAGTTGTGGTCGATCGACGGCAACCCGTTGTCGTCCATTCTCAAAAAGGACGGGGACGGCGCTGACCACAACCTACACAGTCGCCGTTTGGTGGGTCACAGTGGGTCGGTTTACGGGGTGTCCTTTTCTCCCGACAACCGCTACCTCCTTTCGTCGTCGGAGGACAAAACCACCCGTCTCTGGTCGTTGGACACCTACACGGCCCTTGTGTCGTACAAGGGGCACAACGCGCCAGTGTGGGACGTGAAATTCTCGCCATATGGCTTCTACTTTGCCACCGCTTCGCACGACCAAACGGCGAGACTCTGGTCGTGCGACCACATCTACCCGTTGCGTATCTTTGCGGGACACTTAAATGACGTTGATTGCGTGGAGTTCCATCCAAACTCCACCTACCTCTTCACGGGTTCCTCCGACAAGACCTGTCGGATGTGGGACATTAACAAGGGTAACTCCACGCGTATCTTCATCGGCCACACTGGGGTCGTGAACTGTATGGCGGTTTCGCCTGATGGGAGATGGTTGGCGAGTGCCGGTGAGGATTGTACGATTAATGTGTGGGACATCGGCAGCGGGAGACGATTAAAATCCATGAGGGGCCATGGCAAGGCGACCATTACCTCGTTGAGCTTTTCGCGCGAGGGCAGTGTGTTGGTCAGTGGATCTACCGACAACAGTATTCGTGTCTGGGACATCAAGAGAGGGACCAACGACAGTGGACCACAGCCAGAGCCGTTCAGTGGCAACCCTTTGAACGCCCCTTCGAGCTCGAACGGTGCTAACGGTAATGCTAACGCTGCTGGCGACAAGGATGACCAGGGGAGACGAAGAAGAGAGGTTATTGCCTCTGCCGACCACATGACGGCGTACTTTACCAAGCGGACCCCGTTATACAAGGTTCATTTCACGAGACGAAACTTGTGTCTTGCCGGCGGGCCGTTCCAGCCGCAAATATAGAGGGTGTCTGCCCGAGCTGTTTTGTATTAGTAACTATTTTATGATGATTTCTTGAGTAATGACTCGACCGTATTTGGTGTACTCACCCTGGGAGACTGTCAAAGCAGAGATCAGACTTACCCCACCATAACACACTGCACTTGACTTACTCGCAGTGACCATTGAAAGAGAGCGAGTAGAGAGTTTAAATCTTTTGCGCCAACCTGATACGAGAGATTTACCGCGTAAAAATTTGGGACTCGGGATATTGAAACGGGTTGACAAGCCATGCAGAGGCCAAATGGCAACCTTTGATTGCCCAATAAGGCTACCGTCTGCAAAGCATCGTTCCGGTTTGTAACACGCCGTAAACGCTCATTACTTGAGAATATCAACGAGGTTAGCGGTGTGAAAGTAAAAAAGCTAATCGACACAGACAAGATTCGAACTTGCGCAGGTAGAACCCAACGCCTAAACTGATATTCGGAAATAGCAGGGCGTCGCCTTAACCACTCGGCCACAGTGCCTAGATTTTATGTGTCTTATCTATTTTTTTTCCAACGAGATTTACCTTTTTGAGACATTCGGAGGATGGGTAGAGATGGGCCGCTGACAATACAACGATATAAAATATAAGCTCTGGACAGCATTTAAAAATAAGTTATACTCCACTGTGCGGAATAAACATGACGGAAGTGGTTTGGCCCGGTTTTTCTATTACACACATAGACCATTGGCTTTGCGGAATATCTACCTCATTAAGCTGTGAAGTTGGTGATACAAACCCGGACAGTATTCAAAGATGCAAAGCGCATATTATTGGGAAATCTCTCAACCCACCGGTAAATTCTAGAAGCGTATACTTAATCTCTACATCTGACTCATCGTGATTGTTGGGTGCACCTGGTGATGCCCTGGCAACTAAAATCCAGAAAAAAGGAATACGAGGGCTAGTCACAGATTCCATAACTGTCTTAGACCGTCTTAGCAGCACCTCAACAAACCCCGAGCCCTAGAAAAAAGTGCAGACCTGGTGCCAAAGTTCGTAAATACAAGGAGTCGCCTGCATGAAGCGGCTACGACTCATAGTCATCTGCCGGATTAAGCAATTATGACTCTCGAAGCACCGTTTTTCAACATGCATCACGCAGTTCACGCTCGCCAAACGGCATATTCTCTTTCTTTCTCAACTCAACAATTCACAGAATCGTTCAACCGGAGCACCGGATACCTTCAGCTTTTTGTCTATAAATACAGCTCCTTTCCAGCTCTCTTCCCGACTCTCTTCTCATCAACAATCGTTTCTTATGTCGTCGGCTGCCTCCTCCAAGAGCCAGATTTTAACTGAAGCTATGCCTACCGCCCAGAAATACACCACTGACGCCGAGGACTCTCCTTCCTATGATTCTGAGTCTTCCGTATTGCCGCCTTCTAAGAAGGAGTTGGACAGAATCTACAGATCGCTTGACTACAGAATCATTCCGGCCTTGTGGGTGTTGTACTTCCTCACCTCCTTCGGGAGCTCAGCCTATGGTAACACCTTAACCATGAACACCGCCTCCGGACACTCCTTGATGCAGTCTTTGAACTTGGGGAGCCACGACACCGCCACCGCCTCTGCGTTGTACTATGTTGGCTACATCATTTTTGACGTGCCGATGAACTTGGCCATGACGAGATTGCAGCCCCAGATCTGGTTATCGAGAATTGTCATGACGGTTGGGCTTGTATATACCTGCTATGCTGCCCTTTCCAACGCCAAGGGTCTTATCGCTATCAGATTCATCTCCGGTATGTGCGGTGCCGGTACTTGGCCGGGCTTGAGCTACTACATCTCTTTATGGTACCCTAACGACAGAACGGCTAAGAGAATCGGCTACTACTTCACGGCCGCTCAGATTAGTGCTTCTGTTGCCGGTTTGCTCGGGGCCGGTTTCCAAAGAATCGATATGGTCCATGGATTGGAAGGCTGGAAGTGGCTCTACTTGGTGTATGGATCCATTACTATTGCGGTCGGGATCTCGTTAGTGTGGTGGTTGCCGGACAGACCGGCGGGTATGCTTTCCTTTAACGACGATACGGAAGCTGGTGTGATGCATAAGATGTTTAGGTTGGTTCCAAAGTCCAAGCAGCCCTTGAGCGGCAACGATCAATTAATGCATCTCAAGGACATGGAAGGCCGTTACACCAAGATTACCTGGGATTTCAAGGATGTCTGCAACATTTTGCTCGATCCTCGTACCTGGCCCTTGGTGATCTGCTACTTCGGTGTTGTGGGTGCCGGTTTTGGGTTGGCGGTGTTTGGTACCACCATTATTAAGACCAACAACCCTAGCTTGTCCTCCATTAATGTCTCCTTGTTGTACGCTCCAATCTGGTTGTTTGACTTGGCGGCCATTTTACTTGTCACTCCCTTTGCTGACAAGTTTAAGCGGTACCGTTACTTGTTCTTTTCCGGTGCTTCTGTCATTATTATCGTGGGAATGTTGATCACCACCTTTGCCCACGGGCCATGGAATAAGTACGCTGGGTTGTTAGTTGCTGGGTTTGGTTTAGGTCCTACCGTGCCCACCGTGATGGCCTGGGCCGCTGAAATTTTTGCTCCAAAGTATGGTGATGTTGGCTGTGCGGTTAGTGCCGCTCTCGTTTCCGGTTTGGGGAACTTGGGGTCTGTTACTGCGACGTATGCTTTGTACTCTGGGTGGCCAGCCGATAAGCTCAGATTGTACAAGTACTCTAACATGATGCTTGTTACCATGGTTGGTACGGGTATCCTCAGTGCGTTTTTCCTCCAGGGCATGAGACACTTTTTAGGTGACTTTAAAGTTGAAATTAGAGAAGAGAGAGAAGAGAGAGATGCTAGAGAAGAGAGTGTTGAAGAAGCTATATGAAGAGTTTATATGAAAAAAAAAAACCCCCATATGAAGTGGAGCTGTGATGGATGCCCACCCTACCGACTCTAATTTCTAACCGTAAACACTTAACCAGTTGTAATATAGACTAAGCCGCATGCGTCTTCCGAATCTGTACCCTGCAGACTCAGGGGCGACTTATTGGACTACTGTTGGATTTACTTTTTTTTGTTCAGTCATACCTAACATCTTAATTTAGAATTCTAACCAAACCACTACTAATTCCCCAATAATGTCTCAGACCCAATATAATCCCACCGTTGTCACCAACCCAGTTATTCTCTGGGACTTGAGCTCCAAACTTGAGCCCAAGCAGTGGTCTCCCAACACGATGAAGGCTAGATGTGTCCTAAACTACAGGGGCATCCCCTTCGAAACTAAGTTTGTAACCTATACCGAGCTCCCTCGGGCCTTAGAGAGGTTGGGTGTCAAACCTTTGCCCACAGTCCCCGGGTATATCGTACCGACAGTCACCCACGACGGAAACACAGTCATGGGATCATATGACATTGTCCAATACTTGGAAGACGCCTTTCCACATAATCCAAGTATGTTCACCTCCCCACACGCCTTAGCTGATGCCGATAGTCTCCGGAAGTTAGAACAGGCCATGTTTGACAGTTTTTCTATCAATCCTGTTACCTTCATCAAGGAGATTATACATGACGAAGACATTGGTTACTACATCACAAAGAACATGGACAGATACAACCTCAATATCATCCAAGTCGCCAGCGATCCAATCACTATCGAAAATAACTGGGTGGCTGTTAAGAACTATGTCAATGATTTTAAGGGTTTCACAACCGAGAGGTTTTCCCAAGAGCAGTTGAATCGTTTGAAGCATGGAAAGTACCTATTTGGAGACAATCTTGGCTTCGCAGATTTCATCTATTTTGGCTTCCTCTCATGGATAATCAAGGCGTACGCCCAGGACAAGAGTCGGACGTGCGAGTTTCTCGCCGATCCATGGTTGAAAGATTGGTATGTGAGGTTGACCATTTACAGTGTTTGAACTGTTTCAAGTGGCTTTTATCTGGCATAATTTTATGAGTTATATATTTTATTCAATTTCAATGGTAATGGACCAGATATATCACATATGGCACTTATAGACGTTATATGCAAGTACTGGAGCTTGTGATATGCGTATCACTTTTCCCAGCTCGTGCATGTCATTTTTTCCCAGCTCATGGACCCATACTTTTCAATCCACTGATACCTTTTTACTGCTCCTCACACAACCCTTTATAGCACCTATTTCAATTTATCCTAATAACCGTATGTCCCCTGCTACAACTACAGTCATTGACAACCAGGTCGTTCTCTGGGACATCAGCTCCAAGTTGCCAAGCAAGTTCTGGTCCCCCAACACCATGAAGGTGCGCGCGGTGCTAAACTTCAGGGGAATCCCCTTTGAGAGCCGGTTTCTCACCTACTCCGAGTTCCCTGGAATGCTCGAGCAGGCGGGCGTCCAACCATGGCTGCAGGTACCTCGCTACACCTTGCCTGCCATCTCTTACAACGGCAACGTGATTATGGGCAGCGACGAAGCTGTCGCGTATTTGGAAAAGGCGTTTCCGCATAACCCAAGCGTCTACCCTTCTCCCGAAGCCATTACAGACTCGATCTGCATCCGCAACGCCATTCCAGCGATGTACTATGTACTCGACGCCAACTCCGGCGCCTTCGTCTCGGGGATCATGGAAGATGTCGACCGCGATTACTTCGTGTCTAAGTTTTTGGATAGGGGCCTTGCAGATATTCCAAAGCTTTTGAGCGACCCACAGCAAATTCTGGCCAACTGGGCCCTGATCCTGGATTTTTTAAACAACTTCCAGGGGCTTACCTCTAAAGATGTCACTCCCGAGCAGCTTGCTCGTTTGAAAAGCGGAAAGTACTTGTTCGGTGATTATTGCAGCTATGCCGATCTCCTCTACTTTAGCTTGATTTTCTGGACGATGACCGCCTATAGTCAAGATAAGAGTCGGACGTCTGAATTAATTACCGACGCGTGGTTGAAGGATTGGTACAGACGAATGGCCATCTACGGGGTATAACCCGGGAGCTATTGGCATAGATTCCTGGATATAGAATGTATCGGGTGGTATTTTTCAAAAGTAAAGGTTCCACGTTGAATCGTCTCCGTGTACATTGCCTATATCTTTGGTTACTCCAAGCCCGATCCTGACTGCAATTTTAAATCCCAGTCCGCTATCTTTATCGACCATAAAATTGATTGGGCTGTAAAAAAAAAAAAAAACATATGTAAGCCGCCGCCAGGACTGATACCCGGATAAATAAACAAATTAATAAAAACCACTATTGTAAGCCTACTCCACCCTCGTTATCTGCATCCTGCTTGGCTTTCTCTTTCAAGTCCGCCAACTCCTCCAAGTTCCGCTGGTGGTTCTTGTCGACAATCAAATTACGTAACAACTTGTTCTCCATCTCCAACTGCTGGATCTTCAACTGCAACTTGGTGCTCATTTCATTCAAGCTTGTCACCGTAGCCTCCAACTGCTGCTCCTTCATCTTCTTTTTAATTCTGAAGCGTGCGCTCGCTTGCGTGTTCCGGCGCCTTTTGTCTCCCTCGGCCGCATTAACAGGGTCGCCAGTATATGCGGGGGAGCCTTCGGAGGAGAATTGGGCCTCGGTAACGGAGCTTCGTTGGGCCGAAACGCTGTTGTTGCGAGGAGTAAAACTGCGCGCTTCTGCAGAAGGCTCAATGTGCGTTACGGAAGGGTTGCGGCTATGTGAACCGTTGGTGGGGTTGCAGTTGTGCAAGTCAGTCACCGAATTGAACCGAGTGATGGCACCTGGAGATACAGATGTGGCCAGAGACAGCTCTCTGTTGGTGGTCAGCGGACGCGCGTACTCAAGGCTAGCTCCATGGACATCCTGGGAGAAGGATGTTCCAGATCTGCCAGGTGTGTTGGAATACGCTGGGTAAGCGGGTTTTTTGTCTAATCCTTGGTGTTGGGCAATCAATGCAGCCAACGCATCGATCTGGTTGCTGCTCAACCCAGCAGCAGCCAACGAAGACTTGGCACCTGGCGGAACCGGTACCTTTGGTAACACATTTAAGATGCTCGACACTGCCGCTTGTTGCTGTTTTTGCTGCGTCGGGTTTTGTTGCGCCAGGTTTTGGGGCTGATACTTTGGCAACTCAGGACTGGGGACGAATCTGGCGCGGGCATAGTGAGGGGGGACGCCAGCCGGGCCAGCCTGGTAGGTGTTTCTAGCTAATAAATGTACCAAATCCAGGGCTGGTTGAGCGTTAGGTGTTGGGGGAGGAACGTTGCTGACCAGTGGGGTATACGGCCTGGAATCAGGTGCAATCACATGGGGGTTGCTTCTAGGGCCTCCCAGGCCGCCCTCGTCGTCGTTATTGGGCTTTGGCTTGTCCTCATCCGGGAAAATAAACGAGTCGTCAGCAAAGGTGGCAAGTTCAAGCGACAACCGATGGTCGTCAAACTCAAAGTCAAAGGTGGAGGGGGTTCCAGAATGGTCGTTCGAGATGAAATTGTCAATATACACTAGCTGTTCAAGCAAGGCGTTCGATGTGTGGTTGTTACCGTAGCTCGACTTCCCGTTGATTTCCGACATTATAGCAGCTTAAGTAATACAAGGCCAGCTTGAGGTGAACGTTATCTGATGTGGCTATAGGGGTGTAGTGATAGAGGCCCTGGAATCAGAAACGGAGCATCTGGGGGTATATATAACACCAAAATATTCCAGTCTGGCCGCGCGTTGCAAAGCGGTAATACCGTTTTGGCTGAAAACTAAAACTGTGGTGGTTGAGTTAGCAAAACAAGCCTCAAGGAGGCTAAGGGTTTTAAATGTCAGGTCTTTCACCTGGTGCGGAACTGTTCCATATGGAAATTACAGGCTTTAAGGCTGGAGTAGAGGCTCGTGCAAGCCTTTCAGATAGACCTCTCTGCAGAACGCATGCATAAATAAGCACACCAGCCCCGTGTATCGCCCAATGCGAGATGCTATGCATACGAATTCGCGCCCTGGTGATAACCTTCACTGATGGCGAAATATCACGTGGAACTGCGACATATGACGAGTCCGACCGGCGAACTGAGTCCACATAGGGCCCGGATGGCTCGATTGCACGTGATATACACCTTGGTCTCAGCCTGGCTATACCCGAGTCCGAGACGTAGGGGTTCCGGCCCGTGCCACCGTACGCCCGTATGGCTTTAACGTTGTCAAATTGGGGGGCTTATAATCGGAAATTCTTTGAACAGGACCCGTGTCTCCATGCATGTTATCGGAGTGGTGCAAGGCGCCCTTTCCAGCGCGGTGTGGTATAACTGGATACGATGGGGTCGAAATTTATTGCTTGAGCGCATAAGAATCAGAGCTTGATTTTTAGTGTAAGGATATCAAGGGACTGCCTGTGGGCTACAGTCTACGAGCATTCTAACGACGGCATTCCACGTCGGCCAATCAGGAAGCTGACTTGTCTATAGCCCCCGCAATCGTGTCCGTCGTTGCTCCGGAGATGGAAACAGTTTTGCTTCTCTATTGCAGGGTCTAACGTCAAACATATCACGCTCAATCCTAACCACACTTATTTACTCTATGCAGCTAGTGCTGTCACTATTTTGTATCAAGATGTATTTGGCAGAAGGAAAGTAAACAGAAACAATCATAAGTCATGAAATAAAGAACCACTGCGCACAATCACTGTAACATAACACGTTACGCAGGGCTAGCATTCGGGCAGAATCTCCTTCGAGCAGAATCTCTCCCATGTGTTTGCCTTACTTCCTGGAAAGGTACTTTGGCGCATAGGCTTCGTAGTTGAAGTTGGCAAAGTTGTGGTTAATGTCCAACAACATCTTAACCGCCTGCTTCGATTTGTAGTGGTAGTTCAACGGAATGTCCACGGCAATAGTTGGGACCTGAACAGCTGGAGACTCGGCGGTGGCCAATTGCGTCAAGTTAGCGCCGTTGGCGGTGACTGAGGCAGAATTTGTTTGACCCACAAGCTTCTCCAACGGGAGCAACCCCTGGAACAACTCATAGGACGCCAAGGTGAAACCAAACTGCGGAGACGAGCGACAAACTCTGGCCAAACCACCCTTGAAGAAGGCAGAGAACTTTTCTTCGCGCAAAATCGTCTTAGCCGCATGGGCAATACCACGATAAGCGGTTTCCGTGGTTTTGGTTTCCACCTGCAAACGGGTCTTGATAACATCACATGGAGTGGTCAAGTAAGCGGCCGGCATCCCAGCCAAGGCACCACTGACCAACAACTCCCAGATAGCCAAGGTGGAGGTGGAATCATTCGGATCAAAACCAAACAACCCGGACTTCACGTGGTTGTAGGTAGGGAAGTATATGGCGGAGAACGGCACATCTCTCAACAAACAGGCACTGGCACCCTTGTACAACCCGAACAAGCCCAAATGTCTCACGATTTGAACGGCAGACATGCGCTGGACGCCAGGGGCCAAGTTCTTCACGTTACCCTGCATCTGTAAACGAATCTTGACAATTTCTAACGGGTTGGTGAACACAACCTGGCAGGCACCAGCAGAGGCACCAGCCAACACCTCCCACGGCACGCTGATCTGGTTGGTGACCGGATTGGTGCCCATCTTGCGCACCAAGTCGTTGACGGTCAACTTAATAGCCTTCTCAGGCGCCACTCCGATCAACTGTGGGCCCAACCCGGAGTAGAGACCTCTGAACCCCTCAGCCTTGAAAACCTTGGCAAAGCAGTCAAACGAGTTCTTGTACTTCGAAATGGATCTCTCGGCCTGCAATCTGGTCTTGATCAAATCAATCGGGTAGACCATGGTGGCACCGATGGAACCGGCAACCGCCCCTAAACCAAAGTTGTACGCCGAAACTAAGATCGGATTAATATTAGCGTGGGCTTCCGGCTTCTTCGCAACGGCGGGGGCCGCTTTGCGGAACAGCAAAATGCTCGCGCGGTTGGCAAACTCTGGGTTCAAGGTCTGGGTGATGACTTCCTTGGTGAGAGAAGAGGCGCCGGAGGCGTTCAAGCTGGTTAAATCGTAAATAAAGTCGATTTCGCGAGGGGTAATGGTGGAGGAGTTGAAGGTGGCGCTCACGGGGTTGTTAACCAACGCGTGCAAGTCGTCACGGGTGAAGGATTGTTTCCCACTGTCGTGAACCAAAGCGTTGACGAGGTCAAAGCTCTGAAACGCGTTAACCACCACCGAGAGGTCGCTGAAGGAGTAGTTATCCTTGGCGAAGAACGTCGGCAAGAGCTTAGGCAACTGCTCGGTCAACAAGCTCTGGGAAACCTTGTCGTGACCGAAGTTTTCTTTCAAAATCAACAAAAGCGCATCCTGCGAGAGCGAAGACTTGTTCTGCAAGCTCTGGAAGTTCTGCTTCAATTTTTCCTGCGGCAAGCTCTTCAACAAGACCAAAAAGTCGTTGTATGAGAGAACCTGGTCGTGGTTCAAAGTCTGCTTGATCTGCGACCAGTCAAACGGCAACGACTGCTGAGTGTCACTGGAGACCTCGATTTTCTTGTTGAAGTCGCCGATGGATTGCACGAAGCTCTTGAAGGGCAACTCATGGGTCTTGCTGAAGAACTTGTACAACAAGTGAAACTCGCCGTCCTTGTCGTTAAGGGTGCGGGTGAACAGGAGCCAGTCGCTAAGGTTGAGATAACCCTTCTGGTTGGAATCGGCCGCCAAGAATAACAAACCAAAGGTCTGCAAGTTGATAGCTGATTCATAGTGCGTGGACACGTTCAGTGGGTCCAAAATAGCCAAAAACTGGTCGATGGCCAAGGTTTTTTCGTTGTGCACATCGTTGAATTGGGAATGCACAAGGAAAATGTCCTTGGCTTGTTTATCTTGGGAGGTCCAGGACATGTTTTGTGGCTATGAGATCAAAAATAAACAAAAACGGATGACTTGCAAAGTGTGAGCAAGGAAATTAGTGTGGGTGGTATTGCAAAAGAGTTTTCAAACAATGGTCATCTATGAAATGTGACGTGGAATTCTATGTTCTATCCCGGAAAGTTGCACTTTAGACGCGCAGGGTATGACTCGGACGAGAATTTCAGTTTTTCTACTTTCAAAGATGGATACACGTATGCGTGAGCGGACGTGGAAGAAGGGATTTAGGAAGAAAGCAGAGTGAGAGGGGGTATAAACCGGGGCGGCTCCGTGTTTATATACGATTTCGGTTCAAGGGTACACTATGCCGCGTATGGGGAACTACGGAGGATCAGTGTGAAAATTTTTGAGTGTTAAGCGCCCAAGACGTGGGGAAGAGCGGAATAAAGACACGTCGAAAAAGAAACTTATGTATGTAAACAGCGGGCGTCGAGGACGGCACATGCTTGTGGAAGCCGCCCGATTAGTCCGTCCCGCCAGCCCTCGTTTCACATCCGCCCTTTTTATTTTTTTTTTTTCTCCAAAATATTGTAAATTTATAATCAATAAATTTAAGCACAAGATCATATCCAATAGACGGGATACATATGGTACTAATCCCACTGTATTGGTATTCTGGCTCTCAGTGTACCTTTGAATGCATACGCAGAGTTCGGAATTTCGGACTTGCATCGTGGCCTAGCCGCCCACTGAGTCTATTTGATTGGAGGTTTTTCTTATCGTACGCCGACTCTTAGGCGCCAGGTGGACTATACAAACACCATTAGTCGATGATTGCGTAATAATCGACCACCTAAGAATCTCTCCACTTCAGAACCTCTCCAATTGTCTGCTAACGAAGCGCCAGCATTTTCGCGCTCCAGATGCACGTAGCATGTGTTCGAAGTAGCGCGGCCGAAGGCCAAATCGTCGAACCTAAAGCACCCGGGAACGCCCATACCTCCCCTCCTTTCACATGATGCACAATTTTTCTCCTGCACCCTTACCTGGCCACCTGGTGTTGACACTGAATCTCGGTTATCTGGCTCTCAAGACACCGTTTGCCAGGACCGCTTTGCCAGCAACCGCCCGGGCTGTTATGGAGCACTGACGGGGGATCACTGGTGGGAACCTATTCCGGGGTAGGAGATGCCTGGATCGAGGTTGTCTCGCATGGTCTAAGGAGGGGCTGCATTCCATCCCCCCACGTCCCCGCCCAACTCCACGCCCCCACATCGTCTTCGGAGCCTCTCGCATAGATTGGCTCTTCTCATATGTGGGCCGTTAAAGTTTATTTCTCGTCCTCCCTAGGCTTTACCTGCTCGTTAGATGACAGGCCATAGGTCATTATTATCCTGGTACACCAGCCTCGCGTGTCAGTTTAAGGTTTTAAGCCGTTGCCACACTGGTCGGGGAAAAGGTTGGGCCTATCTCCATTTCGATGAGGGGCACAATGAGGGGCATTCGGTGATACAGGCTCTAAGTTTAGAGTAGTTGTTGACAGCTTGAACTTAAAATACCCCACGCTGTGTATCAGAGTGGAAATGACACTCTGGTTAAGCAAACGTACATGGAGCGGAAAGATACCCTGGGTTGTCTAAGGCATGACATTAATCAGGGCTAGCCACGGGTGCTGATTTGCCTTCTTAAACATCTATTTGACGAATTCGAGTCAGGTTGTTATGATCTGTTCCCCGTACAAGGTATATAGTTAAGTAGAAAAGTGGGACCATGCTGGCGTGATGTTTAGCATTTCGTCGCTATAGGGTAAATACTCTGGTTTAATAGGGTGAGTCACAACAGTGCTATAACATGCGTCGCGAGTTCTCAAGCATTGGTTCTCAAGCATTGGGTTCTTAAGCATTAAGCTCTCTGGATCAGCTGAGACCTGTAAAATCCACCCAAGACCTCCTGATGATCTGAAAAAAAATTATAGGTCTAGAAATGTTGATGCGCCTCCACAAGCCGTGATCTGAGTAACCTTCACTGGTTTATAATGTAAGAATCATAAACAGGGTAGGGTGAGCTAGTGTCCCCTTTTTTATAAAGAACCCTTTAAAGGCAGGCCCAAACCCCATTTGATGTTTTGAAAAGACAACTCGAGTCTATTTCAGTCCATTTGGAATTATTTGAGATCGTTTGAGGCTTTCAGTCTATTTGAGATTGCTCAAGGATTCTTTTGAAATCCCGTGGCATGCGCCCTCTAAAGATTATGGCCCTGCCATATTACAATAGCTAGGGCCTAAGCGTGGTTTCAAAGCAGAATTACATGACATTACCGGAAACTACCATCAAATAATAAAATATCAAGATAATCTAAAAATCAGAATGTCTAATACTAATTTTCACCCTAATTTTTATCGGTCCACATAACGCATCCATTAATCCTTAGCTTTCCCTGCGCGTTTTGCTGGTACTGCCACGTCCTCTAAGTTTAAGCGCTATAACCCAAACCTCTCTTAAACCACCTCCCAAATCACCTCTCAATTGCACATTTCCTCACCTCCAATGGACTTTTATATCGAGGAATTCACCTCATCAGCGATCCAGCCACCAGCTGCCCCGCTCGCTTTACCCACTATCGATCCGGGCGAGTTCACCAAGAAGTTTGCCAACATGAACATCTTAACCACCAGCTTCTTGTCACGCGACGCAAAAGAAAAAGAAACGCCGAATGACATTGCCCAGAAATATGCCCAACTCTCCTTGCAGATGATCGATAGGAAGGAGGAACCAGTGGTACTGGTCAAGCCCGAAATGTCGAGTAACTTGTCGGTTCGTCTCGCAAGGGTGCTCAACACGCCCATCAGCAGCGACTCGGCGCTCCAAGAGCTGCTCCGGTCCTTGAATGACCATTTCCTGAAAAAGATACCGACCCCAAAGGCACTGAACGAGTACGAGTATCGGGATGACTATTCAACACAGACCGATTATACGCCTCAGGATGATTCCGAGGACATGTTGATCCGGCCGGGGATTGTCGGGTCCATTCACCGTCGCCGCTTGCGAAGCGACTTAGAGGACGACTTGCTCAACCACCACCTTTCCGTGCTCAACACCTTCAAGCCGTTGGTGGCAAAGTTGCGCACCGTTGAACAGAACCTCCAGGAATTGGAGCGCCTCCACGAAACGTCCGTCGCGGATTTGAGCACCAGCTACACTCAGCTAGGCGGCGACGAGTTCCACCGCGAAATCCTCGACTTGCAGCGTGCTCGCCGCACCGTGACGTTTCAAAAGACCCTCTTGGCGAGCTTCCAGGCCAAGTACACATTGAACGAGTACGAGCAGCACGTGTTGGGCGACCTTGTTCCAGGGTCGGCAATGGACCCGGACGCTGCCTCCAGCGACGAGTATTTCCGCGTTCTTGCCAAAGCCGAGGACATCAGCGAGAACTGTGCGGTGTTGTTGTCGTTAGACAACCCAGACCTCGGCATGAAGATTATGGCCCGGGTGAACGAGCTCATCGGCTCCTCTCTTGGCAAGCTTGTCTATTCCATCGAGAGGTACTTTACCGGTCACTCTACGGCCCTGGCAGCGTCGATGAAACGCGCGCTCGTGGTGTTGCAGCCCCACCAGCAGTTTCGCACGGTGGTGGACCAGTTGGTCGATGCCCGAACCAAGGTCTTGACCCGCGAGTTTCAGGCGCATCTTGACGGTGGCGACGGGGAGGATAACCGGCCGATTCTTCTCTCTGCGCACGATCCCTTGCGCTTCATCGGCGATTTGCTCGCCTATGCTCATAGCGTGATTGTGAACGAGTCGGAGACCATCTCTGGCTTTTTTGAGGCCGACGACTCGAAGGGGACGTTGGAAACCCATACAGAAACCCTTTCTTCAATCAAGTACATCACGGTTCACGTTTTAAACGCATTGGGCCGGTTGTTGAAGCTCCGCATCGAGCAGTTGATCAAGGTGGAGGCCAGTTTGTCCACCATCTACGAGATCTATGGGCTCCTCGAACTCTACACGTTGATGTTTGCGAAGCAGCTACCCGCCCTGGAGGATGAATCCTTGCTCGATACGCTCCACGGACTCCAGACTGTAGCCCAGGAGCGCATTTTTGGCATCACCAAGGACAAGTTGGCCCGTATTCGCCGCAGATATATCCGGGGGGAGAGTGACGTTGAGGCAACAGCCGTCGACACGGAGCATGACGGGAGCATGGAACTCTTGCAGCCTCCGGAGTGGATCGTTGACTTCTACGGCTCCATCTTGCCGTTGATCGACCGCAGCACTGATGAGACGTTCATGGGCTTCTCTCCCGAGACAAACGCCCAGTTTGTCGCGTTGGTGGTTCAGGAGCCGGTTGATATCTTCCTCAAGCAAACCGATGCGATGGTATTTCCCAAAAAGAACAGTTCGGTGAACAGACTCATCTTGAAGCTGAACTTCTACGACCTCGTGCTCTCGAAAATCTTGCCCATTGCGCTCTTGGCGGACAGCGTGTTTACGATCAGCGAGGAGATGGGTCGTTGTGTGACGCAGTTGACGGCGTTGGAGTTTGACGTGTTACTTGCCGAGTCCCACTTGACTGACTTTTACAACTTGGTCAACATGATCTGTCCGTTCGAGCGCGATTTCTTTGACGTTTCCATCTACGAGCCAATCAAGGAGAACAAGTTGTTTACCCGCGAGACCGTCGCAGCGGTGGACCGCGTATTAGGGGAGTTCTTGCCGATGGCGTTGACCGACGTCCAGCAGACGCCGTTGTTGAAGCTTAACTCGCCGACCGCTGCCAACGACATCATTACGAACTCGTCCGTGGAGTTTATCAACTTCTACCATAAGTTGCAGTTGTTGACGGTGGAGTTTTTGGGTGAGGGTTTCACCTGGAACGACGCTGAGGTGGCAACGTTGTTGGGAGTCGAAGAGGCGTACAAAGAGCAAAAGAAGAGAATTAGCTTTTAATTCATCGCGTTAACGGCGAACTTTCAGCAATGAATTATAGTTTGGTTTTCCAAGCGGCCAACCAGGAAATGTAGGGTCCCTTGTTTAAGTTGACGCAAATTCGCCCTTAATGTTTATATAGCACATACTCTCTTGCATTTCTAGTCATCAGACGTAAAATCTACCGTTGCTATGTCTGAGGCATCCGCTGGCCAGAGTGTTATCGGCTCTATTACGTTCTCCGATAGCCTTTGATTAATCTATCTACTGCCCATTGATTTGTCTGTACCTTGAGCTCATGAGATTGCCCCTCGCACCCGTCTGACAAAATTATTGATTAGTGCTATTAGCTGCAGCGACTTTACTTGAAACCGCCTCAGGCTGTACATATAAAACACCAGTCTCCTTCCCCTTTTCTCTATTTACACCCACATCTCTGCTACATAATTTCCCTTTTCCGTGTTTACATTAATCATACCCTATTTCACATCGTCGTGGTTCGGGACCTTGCCTCTACCGTACCCGTCCTTGGAGTAGTAGTCCATCGGGTAGTACCCCTCGTCCCACTTTTTGTCATTATCCAACATCACCATTGCCTCGTACGGCGTCAACAACGGCTTATTAAACGCGTAGCCCCAATCGATGGATAAACGCGGACATGCCACCTGTACAAACGCGTCAATGTCGTCAAACATGGCCAACTTGTGGGGAAAGATCTCGCTCAAGATGATTCGGACCGGAACCACTCCCTTGGCCTTCAACTTCTGCTCCAAATTGTCCAACGTAGCGGACGAACCCTGTCTCCCGAGAGCCCCCAAGATTAACCCAATCTTCTGTGCACGCGCAGCGACCGAAACGGCGTCCTCTCTGATCTCCACCAACTGTTTTTGGTCGTATCTCTCCCGAGTGAACTTTCTGGAGTAGGGGTCGTACCTGTAAGCCGGGATATCTGGGTTGTGGATCATGGCGCTCTCCAAGTGGAAGCGCCCGTCACCCACGTACACCATGCTGTCGTACTGGTCCTTTTCCAAGCGGGCGGATGTGCAGCCCAAGACCTCACCCTTGGAGAGCGGCATCACCTGGGGCGGAATGACGTAGATGACGCCCTTTCCGTCCTCGTCGGCCTCCAACTTGTGCTTAATGGAGTGGATGGTGGGGTTGAACTGAATAGTCCCAAACACCGCGAGCTTCGAACCCGCCGCAAAGTTTCTCCTGATGGTCGCAATGAGGTGCTGTTCGTCGATGTTAATTGTCACAAACACGTAGAGCACTTTGATCAATGTCACGTCGATCGGCACGAGGCACGAATGCGCATAGTGCACAATAAAGTCGCAGTCCAAGGCACGCGCCGTGTAATCATCAATACAGCATGCCCCGTAACTAACGTCGCCCATGACGATAGTTTCGCAGTTGCAGAACTGCTCAATAATGTCGGAGATGATCAACGAGTAGATGAGGAGCCCCTCCGGCATCTGCAACGCCACACGCTTGGCCTCCTGCTTGCGGATATTCCAGATGGTTTTATGGATTTCAAAGTTGTAGTTGGATGGTAAGAGCTTGACCGCCTCGTTCAATTCGGGGTCATCGAGGATATCTTGTGGAACCTGGTGCATCACGCGCCCGACGTGTCTATTGGTGGGTCTCTTCACAAGCGAGGTTTCAGAGGCCTCGCCTTCGGTCTTTTTCCCGACAAATCTCCGTCTAGGCACTCGTTTTGATGGGGTCGGGTCGGCATTCATAATGGAAATGGCTAAGAAAATGTATGTGAGGCCATTCTTTTTTGTCGGGGAAATATTTTCTAATGATTTTTCACACCTGCATGTAGCGTGCATATGTGGGTTCCTAGCTAACGAGCACCCTTTGGAGACGAGAGTTACGAACAATTGAACCTTAAGTCTGTTTTTGCCTCCTTCATAGTTGTATCGTTTTAAATGCGGTCTTTTATATTAAGGTTCCTTTAAAACTGTTATTGAGATTGCGATTGAAAGTCGGCGACATACAAGCTCTGGTAAACTCCAAGCAGCTGTGTAACCGGCCTGTCTCTACAGACTAATCTAGACTACTTTCTATATAAGCCTATAGCGGGAAAAAGGCAGTCTCTGTATAGGCCAATGTTACATGAGGGTATCTTGATGAAATTACGTGGCCCCCTTTCATGGCAAACGATACGCACGAGGCCAAAGCACCACTACATCACTGTCGTTCGGACTAGCCAAAGCACCACTACATCACTGTCGTTCGGACTAGCACCATCACCCCTATGAAGAGTGCCTAGTATTCCCAAGTCGTATTCAACCCATAAGTCAGAGCCCGTTTCTTTCGCAAATATTATATGAATGGAAGACATCGGGAGGGGAGTGGCAGCCCGTCTATACACCTCCCTTGTAGAAATAAAAAATAAAAAAAAAAAACTTAGTTGGCCCCAACAGCCAAGGCTTGCAACTTTTCGGTAACCTCGCCAACCTCAGGCACGGCCAATGGAACGACCAGGTACTTGAGAGTCTCTCCCTCCCCTCTCAAATCAAATTCACTTAACCCGATACAAGCACCAAACTTCTCAAATCTCTGTTGGTAGTGGGCCCTCTTTTCCTCAATGATCTCGTTGCACTTTGGCCAGTACTGCGCGTGGTCGTACACAAAATTGACTTTCCCCCCGAAATCCATGTCCAACTGCTCCAACGGCACATAGTCTGGGAACGGCTTGTCAAAAACCAACTTTTCCCGGGTCATCGGGTCGATGAACGGATGGATAACCTTCAAAAAGGACCAGGCAAGCCACGGGATGTTGGTCAACAATGCACGGCCCAAGCGCTCGGGATAGTGTGTTTGTAAAATGTGGAGCACCTGTCTCCCCACCGTCACTGGCGGAACCTTGGACGAGCCCATGACTCCCGGTACCTCGGGATGGTGCTTGAAGTCTATGAGAAGCGCCAAGGAATCCTGGCCCGGCGGCATGTACGCAATCACCGCCTCCAACATAAACACCAAGTGCTGCACCTGGCGGAAAGAAGACTTGGTGTTCTGTCTCCCCGGCTTTAAGTAAAGGCACGGACGTGAGTCGTTGTCATAGCCCAAGATGACCTCCTTCCCCGTTTCATTTTCCGGGCCCACGATCTCGGCAGACAACTTTGCTGGGTCATAGAGGCCGAACTCGCGGCGCCAACTGAGCGATTTCTCGATTCGCTCAATCGCATCTGCCACCACCCACTTGGTGGCACGCAAGTAGCGGAGGAGACACTCTCGAGAGAGCCACGCCTTTTCGGCGGACGATAACGCCTTCTTTTCGGTGGAAGCATCAGCCTTCTCCAAGATCGCAAGCTTCAAGTCTGGCTGTTGGAAGTGCTTCAACACCGTGTCATACTTGGTCTGTTCGTCAGCAGCCAACGGCTTTGTCTCTGGCGGCGTAAGCGTAGCTGGAGGCGCTGTGAACGGAAAGTGGCGGACTGGGGTGGTGTTTTCGGCCGCAGGCGTTTCCTCCTTCTTTTTCCTGGAAAACATGCTAGAACGGTTGGTATTGACAAGAAAGATACAGTATACGTGAATACTCTATAAAATGTATGAGAGAAAACAGACACGCGCCAGGTTCCATATTTTTCACCTGGCCAAGCCGAATGTGCGCGCGCGTTTTGTCTGACAAATAGAGGGTCCTGTATAAAGCACCTGCATCTCGGCACCGGGAGAGAGACGTCCCGGCACAGCCGAGAGTAAAAGACAATGCAAAAAGATAGTGACTTCCACGAGATTCGAACTCGTGCCTCCGGAGAGACCAGGACCTTACCCTGGCGCCTTAGACCAACTCGGCCAGAAAGCCAATTTCTTGGGCGGAGGGACTGGTTCGGCAATCCAAGGTGGATATCACACTCTTTGTGAGCTTGAAAATATAATAAGGTGTAAATATCCGTTAGTTCAGTCGCGCAGCTCGTTGGTTTTTAGCGATCTGCTGCTGAATAACGTTGACATCTATGGTGATGAATAATAAATGGCTATTGGTGTTTGTAATAATATACTTGTCCTTTGGTAAGGTAGCAAAGTCTCATATGTATATTCGTTGATAGTCATACCAAGGATAATAAAGGTGAGGACTCCGTATGCCTTTTTTAGACAGTTGGTTCTTCTAGTAATGCAACTTTTGATTATACTGAAATAGCTGAGACATTACTTGATGTTTGGAAGCACTGTATGAAATTCTTCACAGACATCACACGGTCTTATGATGTCTGATGTGTACAGGAACAGATCTCAACAGCTATCATAAAGGCCAAAGGCAAATAAACAGGAGGCAGGTCAGCAATACCAACACAGTTTTGTCTTGGCTTTTTGTATACTATCATTTGCAGATAATGGCCGTTTGGCCGAGTGGTCTAAGGCGTCTGACTCAAGATCAGATCTCGTAAGAGGCAAGCGTTCGAACCGCTTAGCGGTCATTATTTTTTGTATCCTGTTCGTGGAAAATGAGTATTTATCTACGAAAAAATGAATTTTTCAGAATATAAGTAGGTGAGAACACACAAATGTGGAAATATTCATGCGTTTCATTTACGTACATATATATCTAACGATATTCAGATATTTTTAATTGAAATAAACGTATACCGGTATATTCTTTAATTTATCCTGCGATAGGATGTACATTTAACAGCTTATCATTAAGGAACAAATCTTGATAAATAGTAACTTAGATAAATGTATATATTCTAATTATTAATTACTATGTTAAAAAATAGGCTTGCAGAGAATAAAAAGAAAGCTAAAACATAACTTATATATATTACTAGATAAACCTAAGGGATGTATATACACGACTTGCTTTTAGATATACGTTAATTGGTATATTTTTTAATCTAAATATAGATTTTTTTTAGCATTGATCGAAAATATACAGAATATGATTCCGCGTTTAATTAATATTTACATCAGCAAATACTTTGGCACACATATGCGCGTAAAATTAAAAAAGATAGTGACTTCCACGAGATTCGAACTCGTGCCTCCGGAGAGACCAGGACCTTACCCTGGCGCCTTAGACCAACTCGGCCAGAAAGCCAACTTCTTGAGTGCCGGGGTTAGAAGCTGTATTGGCGCTGCATTTTACGAGGCTACACTAATGTTGCACTTTACGAGGTTATACAGACGTTAAATTTTACGATGAATAGAAACACGGATGGCAGTTCCGATGGATTGAACCACCGTGATGACCCAAATCCGGAAAGACTATATAAAGAGACGGTTTCTGGTGGACGGAAGAGGAGTTTGGTTTAGAAGTATCTTTATTCTTGTGGAAGATCATGATAGTAATTTGTGAATCAATAATAGACTATAACTCTCTGATTGGAACTCCAACAGGTGCTGGAACCCTGACATTGTGATGAAAAGTATAGTTTTAACTAGTCCACCCCAAGGACAACCTGCTAAGCGTCGTTTCTCTCAAGCCTCGAGCTCAGTTTGACAACGCAGCCTTTGAATAATTATTTAAGTGGCTCTACTCGTGTCTGATCATCTACAGTTTTACCAGCGCGTGCACTTTGGTTTGACTCGAGAACAAAATGCATCGGCTACTCAACTTACATTATTATGGGGATTAATTTTATCTCCGATTAAATAGAACCGACCATCCGAACGGGAATACAGACCACGTTTACGCACTCATTTTAGTACACCTTCAAGCTTTCGTATAATAGCCCGACGCTGATATTAAAAACAGTAATGGAGGCGTCAACATCATGCTAGAAGCTAACGTGTATACATATCTATATTTTGCTGTCCTAGACAATATACGCCCTACTTCCATAGATAGAAACTATACACCCTAACTCTATAGAAGCAATATCGACCTAAAACATTCAGCTATACATTAACTAAGTTATACTAACTATACTGGTAAATAAGAATTATCGTACACCATCACTAACTATTTTTGCAATTAGCTTTAGATCGTTCATCTCCCATCCTTCCCCGTATTGCTTTCTCAAGTCCTGTACGCACGCCCCAGTGGACAAACGCGGCGAACTTTCACCGTGTTCGCCATCGGCGGCACCTTTCCCTGCGGCGGTGTCGGGGAAAGCGATTGCATCCCGGCGAGAATGGCAACTTAAAAAGCTGCATACGAGGATTTTGTCTACACCATCCACCGGGAACTATGACAAAAAACAAACAAACAAGCTGAACAATTCGGAAGTAATGTCAGGGGAGCTCAAATTTACGTAGACAGGAAACTTATATGGCATTTGAAAAACCCCGGTAACGTCTACTAGACAAATACGCAGCGAACATAGGCTGTAAATGACAAAAGAGGTACCACAGAGCGGGGTAGAACAATGAAAGATCCCATAGTGTATCCACATAGATAAAATATAGTATTTATGAGCCTCCCCGTATACTAGTCCAAATGTACGAACCAGGAATGGTACACACCGGGCAGTCGAGTTCGCCGACACCGTTAACCTTAACGCAATGTAAAGCTAGTCCCAGAAGCCCTGCAAGCCCAATATGCCTGAAATAAACCTACCGGTCCCGTATACCTATCACATACAAACTATACACCTTACCAGCATTCAATAAACCTCTCTCCATGGGGTGCTGCATTTCTGTGCGGAAAAAGAAACGTTCCAGCGGCTTGGCGACGCGGTAATCTCTTCGAAAATCCGGGGAGCCCCTCCAGCGGCTAACTTAGAAATATAAAAGCCGTCCGCTCCCCCCCTTTTTCTCTCACATAGTTCGCTCCAACAGCAACACCCAGCATTCGCCATTAGCCAGGTACCATCTTGAAGCCACCACCTGACACCAAGTGTAAAACCCCTATCGATACCACTTTTTTTCCCATCTTCCCTTTCAATCCGTTTCACAGAATGACCTCCGCTACTGCTAAACCCAAGGTGCTTATGTTGGGCACCGTCACGTGGGCGCACGACGCGTGGACGCAGCTCGGTGCGGTTGCAGACGTGGTGCACGTGGACTCTGTAGACCGCGAGCAGTTCATCCGGGACTTGCAGGGCAAGTACAGCGACGCGGTCGTGATCAGCAGAACGTTCAACTCGGTCGAGCAGACCGGGCGCTTTGATGCGGAGATGGCAGCTGCACTCCCAGCCTCCATTAAGGCTGTGTGCCACAACGGCGCGGGCTACGACCAGATCGACGTCGAGCCGCTCACCAAGCGCGGCATCCAGGTATCAAACGTTCCAGCCGCCGTGGATTCCGCCACCGCGCTCACCAATGTGTACTTGATCATGTCGTGCTTGCGTAACTATCAGTTCGGGCACCAGCAGCTCTTGAAGGGCGAGTTCAAGACGGGTGTGCCCGTAGGCCGTGATCCGGAATCGTGTGTAGTCGGGATATTGGGTATGGGCGGCATCGGACGCAGCGTCCTTAGAAAGTTGAAGGGCTTGTGTCCGAAGAAGATTGTCTACCACAACCGTAGCCGTTTGGCGGCCGAGTTGGAGGACGGGGCCGAGTATGTTGCCTCCTTCGAGGCTTTCTTAGCCCAGTGTGACGTGATCTCCATCAACTGCCCATTGAACGAGCACACTCGCCACTTGATCAACAAGCTGACCATCGCACAGATGAAGGATGGCGTGGTCATTGTCAACACCGCCAGAGGTGCTGTCATCAATGAGAGCGATTTGATTGTCGCGTTGAAGAGCGGCAAGGTTGGTGCTGCCGGCTTGGACGTGTTTGAGTTCGAGCCAGAGGTGCCACGTGAGTTGTTGGAATTGCCAACCGTCTCGGCTGTGCCACACATGGGAACCCACACTCGCGAGACCCAGCAAGCGATGGAAGAGGTTGTGGTGGCGAACGTGGCCCTGGTTTTGGCCACGGGCAGCGTCAAGACGATTGTGTTTGAGCAGAAGGATAAGTTTTGAAATGCAAACGTCCCAGCGGAACGTGAAATAGCGGAGAGAGATAGTGAAGCAAGGCTTTGCTAACCAAGCTTCAGTGATTGTATGACCGAAGTTGGATCGTACACTCGTTTTAGTTTACAAACGTTTGATACATATTGGAGGGCGCCTTGTGATTTCTCGGTACCCTTTACATGCATTTTATGATATTATAATTTAAATGACTAAACTAAATGACCGGTGTAAATATCCTTTTCACAATCCAGAAAGAACTGGCACCGAAATATAACCACGAACGTCAGATATTCCCTTGGGCTCTATGCAAATATCCACGCCCCTTCCCGCTTACCCCGTGAAGGCAAACCTCTACCAATGTGATGGATTAAGGCCCACAAAGCATCAACCATACGTAATTCACCACACCATTACACCATCACCACAGAGCTAGTGTAAGCCGTTAAACAGCGACAAATACATATAGGCGCCAAGTGGGTATGCCGAAATGACCGAGCTGCTCGTGCATATGCAGCGTGGATGTATACTATGCGTGGGGGCAATAGCCCCCGAAACGCTCATTACCGGTCTTTTTCAACCATCACAGAGAATAGAAAGAAGAAATGGACACATATCCGTTGATTACGGGCACATGAACGAATGAAAAGTAGTCAAATGCGATCACGGCTTAGATGCCACATGTACGGGTCTTTACGCATGCAAACCTTGGCAACCTCGAGGTTCGGCTCCGATGATCTACAAAAAAAGCTACATTATTGTCTACATAAAACTCGTCAGGGATTTATAAAAGGTATATTTGGGCTAGAAAATTCCCTCTCCAAGTAGAATTAACCGATCCCTGCATCGACGGGACCCTAGACCGACTCGGCGTTACTAATAGCTCGGGCCTCGATCGGACTTGCATGTTAGCCACAAATCTCCGCGCGGCTGGAGTGGCTCGGAGCGAAAACACCGCGAAAAAAACTAATGATGCTGAAAAATAAAAAACGTTGCTCACCTACTTGAGCCCGCTCCGAGCACTACACGGATCTTTTGCCAATTAATTCGACCCAAAAGCTGACAAAGTTGCTATCTGCCAGGTTATCTGTCTTGAATCCGCTGTTATTCCCGTGTATTCCGAGCATCCAAGAATCCAAGCATCTTATTGGCAGACGTTTATTGAAGGCTCCATCTATTGGTAGACGCTAGCACCATTGACACTCCAAGAAACTTATACCTTAAACACATTGTCCTAATAGACGCCTCACATCCAAAAACCGCCTCTTCATGTCTGATCTTATACAACCGCTCGAAGTCGATTACGAGGCTTTACCTGAATCCGCTTCGGTGATGGCGCACCTCGGCGCCGGGGCCATTGCTGGGATCATGGAGCACACGCTCATGTTTCCGATCGACTCGATCAAAACCAGAGCGCAGATCGCGGCAAACCTCAGACAGCCGTCGGGAATGCTCGAGGCATTTTCGCGGATTTCCGCGACGGAAGGCGCGCTCGTGTTGTGGCGCGGCGTGTCGTCGGTGATTTTGGGCGCGGGTCCGGCGCATGCGTTGTACTTTTCCGTGTTCGAGGCGACCAAGACCTTCCTCTGCAATCATTTTGTGAACGCCGAACACAACGCAAACATCATTACGGACGAAAACCACCCTTTCATTGCCGCGGCGTCGGGGATGGCTGGTACAACGGCTGCGGATGCATTGATGACACCCTTTGACGTCATGAAGCAACGTATGCAGATCTCCGCGGGCCACGGATCCGTCTCGGTGCTCGCCCGACACATGTTCCGTACCGAGGGCTTTCGCTCGTTCTACATCTCGTATCCCACCACGCTTCTCATGAACATCCCGTTTGCCGCGCTTAACTTTGGATTCTATGAGTACTCATCTGAGCTATTGAACCCGGAAAACAAGTACAACCCGATGGTACATTGTGTCGCCGGTGGTGTATCCGGGGCCATTGCCGCGGCGATCACTAACCCAATTGATTGCGTCAAGACCGTGTTGCAGACCAAGGGCGCCAGCACGGACGCGAATATTCGCACCAACGTCAAGGGTTTCAGCAGTGCTGCAAAGGTTATCATAGATCAGGCCGGCTACCGTGGTTTCCTCCGAGGCATGGCTCCAAGGGTCGTCTTCAACATCCCGGCGACCGCCATTTCCTGGACCGCCTACGAGATGGCCAAGGCGTATTTGATCCGCGGCAACACCAAGTTGGAGTAGCTGTATATACGAGAACCTCATTGGAGAACACACCTGTATTTAGTAATGCAAATCTAGAGATGACCAAAGGCAAGATGTGGGAAGAAATGATTACATGAGCGGTACCTGTAGTTGGCAACGAAGGGCGGGGAGTTTTACAACGATTTTAGAGAGTAGTTGTACCGCGGGAGGGAAAAGGGGTAGGTATATGTAAGTCCTCACGGGAGTATGCCCACGCTTCGCCACACCCCCACCGTTAATGCCTGAACGTTAATCATGCACTACAAGCTTCGCCGATAACCATTAATATACACTAAACACTCCATAGAGCCTACATAGCAATTCTAGGCTATGCTACCGTAGCCACGGTCGTGTTCATAGCTGGGCGACGCCGAGTCGTGGCGGTCAACCTCGCCAAACGCGTTGTAGCGGGCGCGGGCCTCGGCACGCATCTGCTTGATTCCATCCGAGTACACGTACGAGTCGAGCTCTATGACCACCGGGCAATTTGGGTCTCCATCGATGAGCTTCTTCGCTTGCTTATAGAGCACATCGTCCTCGGCGTATTCGGGCGTCCACTCTTCCTCTTCTTCGTGGATGGACTGGGAATACAAACCCTGAATGGACGCGTGGGAGGACAAGTCACTGAAGGCACGCGGCCTATACTTCCGGCCCGGGTTCCGGGACCCGAGAAGCGGTGTACGCTGGCTGTTGAGGTCGAGCCAGTACTTCTGGCCGTTGTTGGAGTAGCGCATGCCTTGGTTGATGCGCCTCATGCGCGAGTCAGCGGTAGGAAGCATCGCCTCAACCGAGTCAAACTGCTTGTAGTCATAGCTGGATCCGGAAAAAGTTAACCGAAAATCGTACGCCAAGTCGCCAATCCCGAGACAGTCCTTGAGGGCGCTGCGGAACGCGAGGCGTCCGCATTTGGGGAGGTTTTCCTTGGTGAACGGGAGGTACGAGAAAGAGTACCAGTGGCCAATGGCGAATCCAATGAGCTCTATACATAGCAAGGCGTTCTGGATAGCCAACCCCGCGTTGGTCTCGGGGTCGGAGTGGACCCGGAGAAGTCCAAGCCAGTTGAGCACCACAAGAATGATGCCCTGCCAGTAGGATGCAAAAATGATCATCTTGACACAGAGAAACTTGCCCATGGGCTGGAACGGTTTCAAGT
Organism: Babjeviella inositovora NRRL Y-12698; assembly: GCF_001661335.1. Taxonomy (NCBI): domain Eukaryota; kingdom Fungi; phylum Ascomycota; class Pichiomycetes; order Serinales; genus Babjeviella; species Babjeviella inositovora. Next base: position 670,354 of record NW_017566845.1, on the reverse strand, counting down.
CCGCATAGAGGCACTTCCAGAAGAGCGCTAGGTCGTATAGCGAGAGCGATACGGAGCAGTTATAGATTAAGGTTGTCCACACGTACACGCTGAGCCACGAAATGTCGTTCACGTCGTAAACGCCGCAGAGCTGGGTCCCGGAAATCACGAGCAAGAGCACGGGCTTGATCCATACGTACTGGAGAATGCCTCGCTTGATGGTGAGGAACGTGTACGGGTCTGAGATGTCGAAGGGAGCGAGGAGCGACTTCATGGGTGGCGGGTGGGAAACAGGCTCACGGCCAGACGTTTGCACGATAATGTTCCTCTCGCCCCCGAGGATGTGGGTGAGGAGCGAGAAGAAGGTGTAGATGACAAAGGCTTCGTAGATCTCGCGGAACGGCTGGAGGAACTTTCCGACAGCGGGCGAGATGAGGTCGACATAGCAGGAGATGGCGAAGAGGGGGAGAATAAGGATGATGCGGATGATGAGGCGCTGTTCGAAGGGTTTTCGGTAATTGCAGAGGTGGAAGAGGGTGAGGGTGAGGATTATGGCGACGGATAGGAGACAGGAGAGAAACGCGAGGACGAGAATCCAAAGAGGGAGCATTGTTAATGGTAAGAAGATGTGAAGATCCGTGGAAAATGATTTGAGAGTGAGGAGATTGATTGGACTGGGGAGATTGATTAATTTGTAAGTGTACGATCGGTGAGAGAAGAGATAAACCCAACGCGGCGAAGGAAGCAAACAATCCTGAAGGCCTTACAAGCGAAGTGAGAATCCTAAACTAAAGGAATTATACGGCGTTATCTGCGTTTGTACGAATTTAGTGATAACGCAGGGGAGTGGATTTGATTAAAAGGGATAACCTTTTTTAACTGGGGGGTGCCTGTATAATGAAAAACCTATGAAGGAGTCAATTGGGCACAAGCCGCAAGAGGATAGCTGGTGAACTGTAAAGGGTCAAAGGATCAGTTCAGACTGAATGCTTTAAGGGAATACTAATCGAGAACTAAAAGAGAGAGAGAGGATATTTGTTCAAAAGGACTCTTTCACCGGAAAGGAACTGGTTGGGGAATGAAACCTAGAGCGCCGGCGGGAAGGCGAGATTATCGCGGGGAAGTCCAAAGAAGAGACCAAAAACGAGTGGGAGAAAGGGCTACAACGAGCACCTGGCAGACACTGTCAATCAGTATAGAGGAGTTCTGGTGGAGAAGAAGGGGTCCGAGTGGGTGTCTATTCGCAGGTGAATGACAAACAGCCAGTGACTTTAATCAGCCGATACGGAATGAATATGGCCACAAACGTGATGGGGTATGAAAGTGTAGCTTACGCAAGCAAACTTCAGATGGGAAACACAAAAAAGAGGGTAGCTTTAGATCGAAGTGACCAGGGATAGGCTTGGAAGCAACATTGCTGGTTCGTCTGATAAGCCATCGCATTTGATGTTTAGTCAGTGCGGCGGCAAAGGTCTGGGAGCGGGCATAAAAGGCCCAGAAATACAGGCAGGGCACGACTGTCTAAGCTTGCCGTACGCAGGGTCGGCTCTCCAACCCGTAGAGCTTTAAATGAATAGGCCGGTTTGCTTAAGGGCATCAAAGAGACATTTAGATTAAATCCAGTTTGAAAATTTCGATATCTAAATACTATACGAGCTTTTAGTATATTACCAATAATAAATTAGTCGCCCTTCAGCAGGACACAGACTCATCAAAATAGATACATCTATATACTCCTCACGCTTGCCAAAACTACAGGGTTAAAGGTATCATGCTATATTGTATTTGATAATTTTGCTAGAATCAAGGGAAAGTTGCCCATCCCTTGATTTAGTATGGAAAGTGGATATCACAGTCACCTGCGAATCAATCGCGGAGCTGATCAGATTCGTGTTGGATGTCTGCTACACTGGTCGCGATGCTACTTGTGCGATGTTGATTAAGCGACTCTCGAGTCACCCCCCATCTCGCCCAACCACTCGTACAACACGGCCAAGTCTCTGTTTGCCAAGTCCTCTCTTTCGCATGCCTTGTCGTAGATTTCCTTCCCAATAGCACCCAAAAACAATGGCTGGCCAATTGACTCGGCGCTCTGACACGCCAAAACCATGTCCTTTCTGGTCAATCTAGTGGCAAAGCCGCCCTTGTAGCCATCGTTACTCGGAACACCGGCCTTGACACCGGGAACCGGGCAGTTGGTGGCGCTCGCCCACGAGTTACCCGTCGACTTGGAAACAAGCTCTGCGTACACGGCCATGTCGAGACCAAAAGTGCGCGCGAGGTTAAACGAGTCAGCAGTTGCGATGTTCGTCAACGCGAGGAGGTAGTTATTCGCGAGCTTCGCCGCGAGCCCGGACGATATCTTACCCATGAAAAAGATGCGCGCGCCCATCGCATCAAAAATGAATTGCAAGCGGTCGTCCGTGAGCTTTGGCCCCTCGCGGCCAATCATGAAAGAAAGGGTTGCGTCACGCGCACCCATCGCACCTCCGGACACTGGTGCATCGAGATACTCGCCCGCGTTGGCTTCCCGCACGAGCTGTGAGATCGCCTGGCTCGTAGGGATGTCGATGGTCGATGAGTCGACAAACACGGTGGGCGAGTCCTTCTTCAAGTCGACAATCTCTTGCACGACCGCCTTTACATGCTTGCCTTCGGGCAACATCGTGATGACGACCTCGCAGTTGGCGCCGACATCCACAACGGAGCTTGCAGCGTACATCTGCTGGTGTCCGTGGTCCTTAGTGTTTCCGAGAGCCGCCGTGATTGCCGGAGCGTTCACATCGTACACAAAGAGCTTGTCCTCCGGTTTGAGCTTCGAGTGGAGGTGGCGCGACATGTTCTGGCCCATCTGGCCAAGGCCAATGAACCCATAGTTGGTGAGCACCGGGGTGGAGCTGGAGAAAGACCTGGCGAGGGTGCGGGTTGCGCGTGCGGCGCTGGTTCTGGTGAAGCGTTGCATATGTGAGTGTTGAGGATGTATGCGAACGAAGCAAGAGCGGAGCGTGGGAGTTGATGGGGAGGATGCGAGTTTATATAGGAATTGGGGTGCTGCTCCTCCCCGCATTTTTCGAAATTGTACTCCAAGTCCGAGCTGCAATTTGGAGGAGCTGAGGGTGCGCACAGTGGGGGCTCGAAACTTAAATCGAGAGGAAAGACAGAGGGGCTCGGATAGGTCCGGAGGAGGGGCTGCAATCCTGGGTATAGGCGCATGAATCTGGGGTAGCCGCGGGGGATTGAGAGAGGACGGGAGAGAGGTCACGTGTGATGCGCTGTCATCTGGCGGGTATCTGCATCGGGACGTAGATCAACCGCGGGTTTGAAGATTTACAGTGTAGGCTAAGCGTTATTCGGTTAGAAAGAGCGAGAGCGTTTGAGGAGTTGAAATTGGAGAAATATGTACAAGGCGTTAGCACGAAGGTGGGGAATAAGTAGTGTGCTACTAGCCCCTCTCTGATGAATAATATCCAAGCACTGCGCTAGTTGATAGGGGGTTTTGGAGCCTTTGTTTGACTTGGAAATCTTGGCTGATCTCCAAAGAAACGTTGAGTCGTATAGGCCTATTCCTAACGCACCTTAAGCTAGAGATGCGTCGCCCACCCGCTGTTGAGATCTTTGAGGAATCTAAAATTGGCGGGGCTTATGGATAAACTTTGTCGGGTCAACTGGAACGGTGATTTAGATAGAGGATTAAACTAGGATTTGGTACATAAGGGCTGATAGAGAGATTTAGAGGTATGATTAATATTCAGTTCTAGAGAAATCATACTCAAGGACCGAGTGGCCTATTGGCCATGTAGTAGCCTGTTTACATCACTAATTGGGTCCCAGAGCAAACCTGATTGTTCTATCTAAGATGCTAGTTTTTCTAAGAGTGGGATATGCCCCAATCATATTAAATTGCATCGAGAATTTGAGAAAATAGGAAATAAAGCAGGATATAGAAAGATCAGGACAGAAAAAAAACCAACTCATTAATCGCCATTATTTGCCCTAAAAGTTCCTACTTACTGTATCCGCCTTCCTAGCTTCTAGGGAAAAGAACCACAGTAACCCCGAATCTCAGTACACGTATATACCGCCTTAGACTCACCGACTAATCCTTTGACCTACACCCAAATTTATCTCATTCAGCGTTTACTCTTTCCTATATACATTGATAAAGCCAACACTACAATACCGCAGCCTTGGCCGCACGCTTCTCCTCGGCAATCCTCCGTGCCTTCTCCTGCCTTTCCTGTTTCTTCAAGCGGGCCAATTCCTTGTTGTCCAAGACCTTTTCGCTCTCTTCCTCACCCTCAGGCATCTTGGCGTCGTCCAAACGGATTACAATTTGGTCACGTATTGTGCCCTCCACCACCGGCTTGCAGTACACCAGGACAATTCCGAGAAGGGTTTCCAAGACCTGGGCACGTTTGTACTCCTCGAGCTCGTTAAGCTCCTTGCCAGCGACCGGTTCTTCCTCCACGCCAGCCTCGTCCTCGAGGTCTTCCTCCGTAGCCTCGCCGCTTTCTGCAGCCTGCTTACGCGCTCCCTGTGCCATCTTTCGCAACTGCCACTTGTTGGCGATGTAGATGTGCACCTTGCATCCCTTACTCAACTGGGAGACGATATCCCGCTGCTTCTTGGTTGCGAGATCGGACAAGGAGATGTTCCAGCCGATTCGCACTTGTTTTACATCTCCCTTCTGCTTCTTTTTCAACGCCATGCGGAGCGAGCGCTTGTACGTCGAGTTGTCCTTCATATCTTCTGCGCGTATGTCCGCCATGTGGTCCGAAAGCTTACGAATGGCCGTCAGAATGGGCACCTTCTTCACGAGCGGTCTTTCCAACTGATTATTCACCACCACCGAGAGACCATAGTCCATTACGTCAAGCTGTGGAAGAAAGTCTTTGAGCAAAACTTCCTCCACCTTTCCCGCGTCATTCACGTACGCGATCTCGCCCGCGGCACTCTGATCGAGAATCTCGTTAATCACGAGCTGTACTGCCTTCTGCGCGTTGTCGCTTCCGGTAGTAAACGGATACTGGCGGAGGTTGATCTTCTTTGGCGCTCTCTCCTGTTTCTCAAACTTCTTTCCCCTCTTTCCGTCTGTGGGCGTGCTGCGAAACATGTTCTTTGCGGGGCCCTTCATGGTTTTGCTAAAGTTAACGTCCCTCGGGCTGACACGCTTGGGAACTGCGGGGCCCTGGAGGTTGTCTTTGACAAACTGCTTTGGGAACGATGCGCGTTTGTCCTTTTGCACTTGCGCCTGGCTGTTGATGCTGTCCAAAAATGCCTGCGCTTCCTTGGACATTGGTTTGCCGGTGGAAGCTACACCGCAAGCCGAGAAGGTTCTGACCTGAAACGCTAGCTGGCGTCTAGAAATGGAAAACATGGTGGAGCTGATGAATATGTACAGGGTCAGAGGAACCAAGGTGCAAGTGAAAGACGACATCAGGGTAGAGGGCGTGATTTTATCCACTCGCATGAAATTTACCGCACAAAATTTTTCACGTGACCAGAGTGCATGCTGGTACGTGCAGGGTCGGAGCAGGAAGATAGATAAGTAGACTAGAATGGAGATATTATTCGGTGAGTGAGGATTACCGGAGGTTCTTTCTTATACGGAATTGGACATAATCTATTAATGCTGTAGTTAGCTTGGCGTATTTATACCCCAAACACCTTGCAACTGTTGTCCCAGGCGCGGGATATCACTTCGTCCACCTCCTTTCCCTGGACACTAGCCACGATCTCGGCGACGAACCCAATCAAACAAGGCTCGTTTCTGGACCGCACCAATGGCGGGGCCTTTTCACCTAACGATATTGTTTCCGTGAGCGTCTCCATATGCTTCGTCACTTGTTCTCTTTTGAGCGAAGGTAACGGAAGAAACTCATCCATTCTTGGACCCGAAGGCTTTTTTGTCAGCTTCATCTTGCACTCTAACAAAAGCTGCGCAATCTCTTCAGTCGGCTCGTCATTACTTTCCTGGGGAATTTCGGGATAAGCCTTGTTGGGGTACTTGGTGATCAACCTGTACCCCGCGTGGCTTGGTCTGACCTCGCACCACGGCGCATCCGTCTCTAACATCAAGCGATCCAAGGGGATCTGCGCCACCACATCCAAGTTTTCCTGTGTTTTGAGCGAACACCCGTTAATCCCGATGTAGAAACCAACCCTAAGCAACTCGCGCAACTCCTCAAGGGTGCCGGTGAAGGAATGGACCACACCCGGATGCGTGAGCTTGCCAGAGGTGTAGTACGGCTCAATGATGTCGATAAAATCGTCACAAGCCGCTCTCATGTGGAGAAATAACGGCAAACCAACGTCACACGCAACGTCCAACTGCTTGCGGAAGTATTCAATTTGCAATTCCTTAGGGGCGTAGTGGAAGCGGTCGTAGTCAAGACCAATCTCCCCGAAAGCTTTGACGTGCCCCGATCGCTTTCCCTCAAGCGCCAACTGCTTCAACTCCTCCATGTGCGTGACGGCAGACCCGCCCGACGGGGTTTCCACAAACTCCGTCACCGAACACGGGTGCACCCCCACAGTGGAGAACAACCAGGCTGGGTGCTGTTTGGTGATCTCCATGGCCACCGCCGACTCTTTGAGTGACGAGCCGGTCACGAGCATCCGGGAGATGTTGAACATTTGCGCACGTTCAAAAACATAGGCGAGATCTGCCGCGTGGTACTGCTTGCGGTTGTACACACCGGCAAACATCGGGTCCGTGAGGTTGACTCCGATGTCAAAGTATTGCGGCATGGCTCTAGGAATTAATGGGGGTTTAGAGCGTACGAGGGTTCTAAGTACACTGGTTTTGCTCATAAAGAGCGCAAGTCAGTGTGGAGATGTGGTGTCGCGACAGGTTTAAAATCGATGCACGTGAAAATTTGGTCGTGCTTTGACTTTGTACGTGCTGCTTCCCATTACTAGGCCGTGTAATCGTCGCGATATCTCACTCCACGCTATAGCTTGAAGTTATTCTATATTTTTTACGGACATCTGTTGTATATTGCCAAGTGGTTTGAGTGACAACCGTATATGCGATAACCGGTGTACATGAGAGGTACGATGGTCCATGGTTGGTGTACGGAGCACTATGTTATGCCGGATTATCTCACGGATTAAACATGTCTATTCTGGATTTTTCATTGTTACTATCCGAGCGGTATTTTTTCTGGACAAAATATCTCATATGAGTCCAATTTTAAATGTCAAGGTGTGGCTTTTTCTAGCCTCAGCTATTAAGGTCGAAAGAACCAATACCCCACATGCTGCTAAGCTTAGATTTTAGAATGTCAGCCAACGGTCATGCTCAGTGTATTGATATGCAGGTTGTGTTATCCATGGCAGTACTGAGGCAGTATCTCCCTATGGATCAGCAGTGGAGATTATGACCCGCGTCATAGGTACTTTCCTTGTGAGTCAGCGCTAGAATGAGTCATTCTCGTTCATACTTTGTACAATTATCCCCGATAATCTCTCATTATCATGTTGTATACAACCATCCACTATACATGTACCTGCGATCCTTAATCTCTTGCAAAGCATTTACCGCAGAAATGTCTATAAAACAAACGTAAATTCCCTAAATTTT